>NW_027463277.1:0-30907 GCF_050947455.1 Rhinoderma darwinii | reverse complement strand
ACTTACGGTTCAAGAATTAGCCTCAGAAACAGTGGGAAACAGTGCTTCTATACTAATTGCCAGGCGCTGAGACGAATGCCGCCAAGATCGAGCGTCTATGACTTACGGTTCAAGAATTAGCCTCAGAAACAGTGGTTCTGAACATGCTGCCAATAGCTCGCCTGGGAAACATCCAGAGAAGTCCAAGATTGTGTTTTTTAGACTGGCTGCCACGAGCTGAAACGAATGCAGCCAAGAGCGAGCGTCTGTGACTTACGGTTCAAAAGTTATTCACAGAAACATGGTTCTGAACTTTGCTGCCAGCCGCGAAAGCGAAAATAACCAAGATCGAGCGTCTAGGATTTACTTGTCAATAGCTCGCCTGGGAAACATCCAGAGAAGTCAAAGACAGTGCTTCTATACTAATTGCCAGGCGCTGAGACGAATGCCGCCAAGATCTAGCGTCTATGACTTACGGTTCAAGAATTAGCCTCAGAAACAGTGGGAAACAGTGCTTCTATACTAATTGCCAGGCGCTGAGACGAATGCCGCCAAGATCGAGCGTCTATGACTTACGGTTCAAGAATTAGCCTCAGAAACAGTGGTTCTGAACATGCTGCCAATAGCTCGTCTGGGAAACATCCAGAGAAGTCCAAGATAGTGTTTTTTAGACTGGCTGCCACGAGCTGAAACGAATGCAGCCAAGAGCGAGCGTCTGTGACTTACGGTTCAAGAGTTATTCACAGAAACATGGTTCTGAACTTTGCTGCCAGCCGCGAAAGCGAAAATAACCAAGATCGAGCGTCTAGGATTTACTTGTCAATAGCTCGCCTGGGAAACATCCAGAGAAGTCAAAGACGGTGCTTCTATACTAATTGCCAGGCGCTGAGACGAATGCCGCCAAGATCTAGCGTCTATGACTTACGGTTCAAGAATTAGCCTCAGAAACAGTGGGAAACAGTGCTTCTATACTAATTGCCAGGCGCTGAGACGAATGCCGCCAAGATCGAGCGTCTATGACTTACGGTTCAAGAATTAGCCTCAGAAACAGTGGTTCTGAACATGCTGCCAATAGCTCGACTGGGAAACATCCAGAGAAGTCCAAGATTGTGTTTTTTAGACTGGCTGCCACGAGCTGAAACGAATGCAGCCAAGAGCGAGCGTCTGTGACTTACGGTTCAAAAGTTATTCACAGAAACATGGTTCTGAACTTTGCTGCCAGCCGCGAAAGCGAAAATAACCAAGATCGAGCGTCTAGGATTTACTTGTCAAAAGCTCGCCTGGGAAACATCCAGAGAAGTCAAAGACAGTGCTTCTATACTAATTGCCAGGCGCTGAGACGAATGCCGCCAAGATCTAGCGTCTATGACTTACGGTTCAAGAATTAGCCTCAGAAACAGTGGGAAACAGTGCTTCTATACTAATTGCCAGGCGCTGAGACGAATGCCGCCAAGATCGAGCGTGTATGACTTACGGTTCAAGAATTAGCCTCAGAAACAGTGGTTCTGAACATGCTGCCAATAGCTCGCCTGGGAAACATCCAGAGAAGTCCAAGATTGTGTTTTTTAGACTGGCTGCCACGAGCTGAAACGAATGCAGCCAAGAGCGAGCGTCTGTGACTTACGGTTCAAAAGTTATTCACAGAAACATGGTTCTGAACTTTGCTGCCAGCCGCGAAAGCGAAAATAACCAAGATCGAGCGTCTAGGATTTACTTGTCAAAAGCTCGCCTGGGAAACATCCAGAGAAGTCAAAGACAGTGCTTCTATACTAATTGCCAGGCGCTGAGACGAATGCCGCCAAGATCTTGCGTCTATGACTTACGGTTCAAGAATTAGCCTCAGAAACAGTGGGAAACAGTACTTCTATACTAATTGCCAGGCGCTGAGACGAATGCCGCCAAGATCGAGCGTGTATGACTTACGGTTCAAGAATTAGCCTCAGAAACAGTGGTTCTGAACATGCTGCCAATAGCTCGCCTGGGAAACATCCAGAGAAGTCCAAGATAGTGTTTTTTAGACTGGCTGCCACGAGCTGAAACGAATGCAGCCAAGAGCGAGCGTCTGTGACTTACGGTTCAAGAGTTATTCACAGAAACATGGTTCTGAACTTTGCTGCCAGCCGCGAAAGCGAAAATAACCAAGATCGAGCGTCTAGGATTTACTTGTCAATAGCTCGCCTGGGAAACATCCAGAGAAGTCAAAGACAGTGCTTCTATACTAATTGCCAGGCGCTGAGACGAATGCCGCCAAGATCTAGCGTCTATGACTTACGGTTCAAGAATTAGCCTCAGAAACAGTGGGAAACAGTACTTCTATACTAATTGCCAGGCGCTGAGACGAATGCCGCCAAGATCGAGCGTGTATGACTTACGGTTCAAGAATTAGCCTCAGAAACAGTGGTTCTGAACATGCTGCCAATAGCTCGCCTGGGAAAAATCCAGAGAAGTCCAAGATAGTGTTTTTTAGACTGGCTGCCACGAGCTGAAACGAATGCAGCCAAGAGCGAGCGTCTGTGACTTACGGTTCAAGAGTTATTCACAGAAACATGGTTCTGAACTTTGCTGCCAGCCGCGAAAGCGAAAATAACCAAGATCGAGCGTCTAGGATTTACTTGTCAATAGCTCGCCTGGGAAACATCCAGAGAAGTCAAAGACAGTGCTTCTATACTAATTGCCAGGCGCTGAGACGAATGCCGCCAAGATCTAGCGTCTATGACTTACGGTTCAAGAATTAGCCTCAGAAACAGTGGGAAACAGTGCTTCTATACTAATTGCCAGGCGCTGAGACGAATGCCGCCAAGATCGAGCGTGTATGACTTACGGTTCAAGAATTAGCCTCAGAAACAGTGGTTCTGAACATGCTGCCAATAGCTCGCCTGGGAAACATCCAGAGAAGTCCAAGATTGTATTTTTTAGACTGGCTGCCACGAGCTGAAACGAATGCAGCCAAGAGCGAGCGTCTGTGACTTACGGTTCAAAAGTTATTCACAGAAACATGGTTCTGAACTTTGCTGCCAGCCGCGAAAGCGAAAATAACCAAGATCGAGCGTCTAGGATTTACTTGTCAATAGCTCGCCTGGGAAACATCCAGAGAAGTCAAAGACAGTGCTTCTATACTAATTGCCAGGCGCTGAGACGAATGCCGCCAAGATCTAGCGTCTATGACTTACGGTTCAAGAATTAGCCTCAGAAACAGTGGGAAACAGTGCTTCTATACTAATTGCCAGGCGCTGAGACGAATGCCGCCAAGATCGAGCGTCTATGACTTACGGTTCAAGAATTAGCCTCAGATACAGTGGTTCTGAACATGCTGCCAATAGCTCGTCTGGGAAACATCCAGAGAAGTCCAAGATAGTGTTTTTTAGACTGGCTGCCACGAGCTGAAACGAATGCAGCCAAGAGCGAGCGTCTGTGACTTACGGTTCAAGAGTTATTCACAGAAACATGGTTCTGAACTTTGCTGCCAGCCGCGAAAGCGAAAATAACCAAGATCGAGCGTCTAGGATTTACTTGTCAATAGCTCGCCTGGGAAACATCCAGAGAAGTCAAAGACAGTGCTTCTATACTAATTGCCAGGCGCTGAGACGAATGCCGCCAAGATCTAGCGTCTATGACTTACGGTTCAAGAATTAGCCTCAGAAACAGTGGGAAACAGTGCTTCTATACTAATTGCCAGGCGCTGAGACGAATGCCGCCAAGATCTAGCGTCTATGACTTACGGTTCAAGAATTAGCCTCAGAAACATTGGTTCTGAACATGCTGCCAATAGCTCGCCTGGGAAACATCCAGAGAAGTCCAAGATAGTGTTTTTTAGACTGGCTGCCACGAGCTGAAACGAATGCAGCCAAGAGCGAGCGTCTGTGACTTACGGTTCAAGAGTTATTCACAGAAACATGGTTCTGAACTTTGCTGCCAGCCGCGAAAGCGAAAATAACCAAGATCGAGCGTCTAGGATTTACTTGTCAATAGCTCGCCTGGGAAACATCCAGAGAAGTCAAAGACAGTGCTTCTATACTAATTGCCAGGCGCTGAGACGAATGCCGCCAAGATCTAGCGTCTATGACTTACGGTTCAAGAATTAGCCTCAGAAACAGTGGGAAACAGTGCTTCTATACTAATTGCCAGGCGCTGAGACGAATGCCGCCAAGATCGAGCGTCTATGACTTACGGTTCAAGAATTAGTCTCAGAAACAGTGGTTCTGAACATGCTGCCAATAGCTCGGCTGGGAAACATCCAGAGAAGTCCAAGATTGTGTTTTTTAGACTGGCTGCCACGAGCTGAAACGAATGCAGCCAAGAGCGAGCGTCTGTGACTTACGGTTCAAAAGTTATTCACAGAAACATGGTTCTGAACTTTGCTGCCAGCCGCGAAAGCGAAAATAACCAAGATCGAGCGTCTAGGATTTACTTGTCAAAAGCTCGCCTGGGAAACATCCAGAGAAGTCAAAGACAGTGCTTCTATACTAATTGCCAGGCGCTGAGACGAATGCCGCCAAGATCTAGCGTCTATGACTTACGGTTCAAGAATTAGCCTCAGAAACAGTGGGAAACAGTGCTTCTATACTAATTGCCAGGCGCTGAGACGAATGCCGCCAAGATCGAGCGTGTATGACTTACGGTTCAAGAATTAGCCTCAGAAACAGTGGTTCTGAACATGCTGCCAATAGCTCGCCTGGGAAACATCCAGAGAAGTCCAAGATTGTGTTTTTTAGACTGGCTGCCACGAGCTGAAACGAATGCAGCCAAGAGCGAGCGTCTGTGACTTACGGTTCAAGAGTTATTCACAGAAACATGGTTCTGAACTTTGCTGCCAGCCGCGAAAGCGAAAATAACCAAGATCGAGCGTCTAGGATTTACTTGTCAATAGCTCGCCTGGGAAACATCCAGAGAAGTCAAAGACAGTGCTTCTATACTAATTGCCAGGCGCTGAGACGAATGCCGCCAAGATCTAGCGTCTATGACTTACGGTTCAAGAATTAGCCTCAGAAACAGTGGGAAACAGTACTTCTATACTAATTGCCAGGCGCTGAGACGAATGCCGCCAAGATCGAGCGTGTATGACTTACGGTTCAAGAATTAGCCTCAGAAACAGTGGTTCTGAACATGCTGCCAATAGCTCGCCTGGGAAAAATCCAGAGAAGTCCAAGATAGTGTTTTTTAGACTGGCTGCCACGAGCTGAAACGAATGCAGCCAAGAGCGAGCGTCTGTGACTTACGGTTCAAGAGTTATTCACAGAAACATGGTTCTGAACTTTGCTGCCAGCCGCGAAAGCAAAAATAACCAAGATCGAGCGTCTAGGATTTACTTGTCAATAGCTCGCCTGGGAAACATCCAGAGAAGTCAAAGACAGTGCTTCTATACTAATTGCCAGGCGCTGAGACGAATGCCGCCAAGATCTAGCGTCTATGACTTACGGTTCAAGAATTAGCCTCAGAAACAGTGGGAAACAGTGCTTCTATACTAATTGCCAGGCGCTGAGACGAATGCCGCCAAGATCGAGCGTGTATGACTTACGGTTCAAGAATTAGCCTCAGAAACAGTGGTTCTGAACATGCTGCCAATAGCTCGCCTGGGAAACATCCAGAGAAGTCCAAGATTGTGTTTTTTAGACTGGCTGCCACGAGCTGAAACGAATGCAGCCAAGAGCGAGCGTCTGTGACTTACGGTTCAAAAGTTATTCACAGAAACATGGTTCTGAACTTTGCTGCCAGCCGCGAAAGCGAAAATAACCAAGATCGAGCGTCTAGGATTTACTTGTCAATAGCTCGCCTGGGAAACATCCAGAGAAGTCAAAGACAGTGCTTCTATACTAATTGCCAGGCGCTGAGACGAATGCCGCCAAGATCTAGCGTCTATGACTTACGGTTCAAGAATTAGCCTCAGAAACAGTGGGAAACAGTGCTTCTATACTAATTGCCAGGCGCTGAGACGAATGCCGCCAAGATCGAGCGTCTATGACTTACGGTTCAAGAATTAGCCTCAGATACAGTGGTTCTGAACATGCTGCCAATAGCTCGACTGGGAAACATCCAGAGAAGTCCAAGATAGTGTTTTTTAGACTGGCTGCCACGAGCTGAAACGAATGCAGCCAAGAGCGAGCGTCTGTGACTTACGGTTCAAGAGTTATTCACAGAAACATGGTTCTGAACTTTGCTGCCAGCCGCGAAAGCGAAAATAACCAAGATCGAGCGTCTAGGATTTACTTGTCAATAGCTCGCCTGGGAAACATCCAGAGAAGTCAAAGACAGTGCTTCTATACTAATTGCCAGGCGCTGAGACGAATGCCGCCAAGATCTAGCGTCTATGACTTACGGTTCAAGAATTAGCCTCAGAAACAGTGGGAAACAGTGCTTCTATACTAATTGCCAGGCGCTGAGACGAATGCCGCCAAGATCGAGCGTCTATGACTTACGGTTCAAGAATTAATCTCAGAAACAGTGGTTCTGAACATGCTGCCAATAGCTCGCCTGGGAAACATCCAGAGAAGTCCAAGATTGTGTTTTTTAGACTGGCTGCCACGAGCTGAAACGAATGCAGCCAAGAGCGAGCGTCTGTGACTTACGGTTCAAAAGTTATTCACAGAAACATGGTTCTGAACTTTGCTGCCAGCCGCGAAAGCGAAAATAACCAAGATCGAGCGTCTAGGATTTACTTGTCAATAGCTCGCCTGGGAAACATCCAGAGAAGTCAAAGACAGTGCTTCTATACTAATTGCCAGGCGCTGAGACGAATGCCGCCAAGATCTAGCGTCTATGACTTATGGTTCAAGAATTAGCCTCAGAAACAGTGGGAAACAGTGCTTCTATACTAATTGCCAGGCGCTGAGACGAATGCCGCCAAGATCGAGCGTGTATGACTTACGGTTCAAGAATTAGCCTCAGAAACAGTGGTTCTGAACATGCTGCCAATAGCTCGCCTGGGAAACATCCAGAGAAGTCCAAGATTGTGTTTTTTAGACCGGCTGCCACGAGCTGAAACGAATGCAGCCAAGAGCGAGCGTTTGTGACTTACGGTTCAAAAGTTATTCACAGAAACATGGTTCTGAACTTTGCTGCCAGCCGCGAAAGCGAAAATAACCAAGATCGAGCGTCTAGGATTTACTTGTCAATAGCTCGCCTGGGAAACATCCAGAGAAGTCAAAGACAGTGCTTCTATACTAATTGCCAGGCGCTGAGACGAATGCCGCCAAGATCTAGCGTCTATGACTTACGGTTCAAGAATTAGCCTCAGAAACAGTGGGAAACAGTGCTTCTATACTAATTGCCAGGCGCTGAGACGAATGCCGCCAAGATCGAGCGTCTATGACTTACGGTTCAAGAATTAGCCTCAGAAACAGTGGTTCTGAACATGCTGCCAATAGCTCGCCTGGGAAACATCCAGAGAAGTCCAAGATAGTGTTTTTTAGACTGGCTGCCACGAGCTGAAACGAATGCAGCCAAGAGCGAGCGTCTGTGACTTACGGTTCAAGAGTTATTCACAGAAACATGGTTCTGAACTTTGCTGCCAGCCGCGAAAGCGAAAATAACCAAGATCGAGCGTCTAGGATTTACTTGTCAAAAGCTCGCCTGGGAAACATCCAGAGAAGTCAAAGACAGTGCTTCTATACTAATTGCCAGGCGCTGAGACGAATGCCGCCAAGATCTAGCGTCTATGACTTACGGTTCAAGAATTAGCCTCAGAAACAGTGGGAAACAGTGCTTCTATACTAATTGCCAGGCGCTGAGACGAATGCCGCCAAGATCGAGCGTGTATGACTTACGGTTCAAGAATTTGCCTCAGAAACAGTGGTTCTGAACATGCTGCCAATAGCTCGCCTGGGAAACATCCAGAGAAGTCCAAGATTGTGTTTTTTAGACTGGCTGCCACGAGCTGAAACGAATGCAGCCAAGAGCGAGCGTCTGTGACTTACGGTTCAAAAGTTATTCACAGAAACATGGTTCTGAACTTTGCTGCCAGCCGCGAAAGCGAAAATAACCAAGATCGAGCGTCTAGGATTAACTTGTCAATAGCTCGCCTGGGAAACATCCAGAGAAGTCAAAGACAGTGCTTCTATTCTATACTAATTGCCAGGCGCTGAGACGAATGCCGCCAAGATCTAGCGTCTATGACTTACGGTTCAAGAATTAGCCTCAGAAACAGTGGGAAACAGTGCTTCTATACTAATTGCCAGGCGCTGAGACGAATGCCGCCAAGATCGAGCGTCTATGACTTACGGTTCAAGAATTAGCCTCAGAAACAGTGGTTCTGAACATGCTGCCAATAGCTCGTCTGGGAAACATCCAGAGAAGTCCAAGATAGTGTTTTTTAGACTGGCTGCCACGAGCTGAAACGAATGCAGCCAAGAGCGAGCGTCTGTGACTTACGGTTCAAAAGTTATTCACAGAAACATGGTTCTGAACTTTGCTGCCAGCCGCGAAAGCGAAAATAACCAAGATCGAGCGTCTAGGATTTACTTGTCAAAAGCTCGCCTGGGAAACATCCAGAGAAGTCAAAGACAGTGCTTCTATACTAATTGCCAGGCGCTGAGACGAATGCCGCCAAGATCTAGCGTCTATGACTTACGGTTCAAGAATTAGCCTCAGAAACAGTGGAAACAGTGCTTCTATACTAATTGCCAGGCGCTGAGACGAATGCCGCCAAGATCGAGCGTGTATGACTTACGGTTCAAGAATTAGCCTCAGAAACAGTGGTTCTGAACATGCTGCCAATAGCTCGCCTGGGAAACATCCAGAGAAGTCCAAGATTGTGTTTTTTAGACTGGCTGCCACGAGCTGAAACGAATGCAGCCAAGAGCGAGCGTCTGTGACTTACGGTTCAAGAGTTATTCACAGAAACATGGTTCTGAACTTTGCTGCCAGCCGCGAAAGCGAAAATAACCAAGATCGAGCGTCTAAGATTTACTTGTCAATAGCTCGCCTGGGAAACATCCAGAGAAGTCAAAGACAGTGCTTCTATACTAATTGCCAGGCGCTGAGACGAATGCCGCCAAGATCTAGCGTCTATGACTTACGGTTCAAGAATTAGCCTCAGAAACAGTGGGAAACAGTGCTTCTATACTAATTGCCAGGCGCTGAGACGAATGCCGCCAAGATCGAGCGTGTATGACTTACGGTTCAAGAATTAGCCTCAGAAACAGTGGTTCTGAACATGCTGCCAATAGCTCGCCTGGGAAACATCCAGAGAAGTCCAAGATTGTGTTTTTTAGACTGGCTGCCACGAGCTGAAACGAATGCAGCCAAGAGCGAGCGTCTGTGACTTACGGTTCAAAAGTTATTCACAGAAACATGGTTCTGAACTTTGCTGCCAGCCGCGAAAGCGAAAATAACCAAGATCGAGCGTCTAGGATTTACTTGTCAATAGCTCGCCTGGGAAACATCCAGAGAAGTCAAAGACAGTGCTTCTATACTAATTGCCAGGCGCTGAGACGAATGCCGCCAAGATCTAGCGTCTATGACTTACGGTTCAAGAATTAGCCTCAGAAACAGTGGGAAACAGTGCTTCTATACTAATTGCCAGGCGCTGAGACGAATGCCGCCAAGATCGAGCGTCTATGACTTACGGTTCAAGAATTAGTCTCAGAAACAGTGGTTCTGAACATGCTGCCAATAGCTCGCCTGGGAAACATCCAGAGAAGTCCAAGATTGTGTTTTTTAGAATGGCTGCCACGAGCTGAAACGAATGCAGCCAAGAGCGAGCGTCTGTGACTTACGGTTCAAAAGTTATTCACAGAAACATGGTTCTGAACTTTGCTGCCAGCCGCGAAAGCGAAAATAACCAAGATCGAGCGTCTAGGATTTACTTGTCAATAGCTCGCCTGGGAAACATCCAGAGAAGTCAAAGACAGTGCTTCTATACTAATTGCCAGGCGCTGAGACGAATGCCGCCAAGATCTAGCGTCTATGACTTACGGTTCAAGAATTAGCCTCAGAAACAGTGGGAAACAGTGCTTCTATACTAATTGCCAGGCGCTGAGACGAATGCCGCCAAGATCGAGCGTCTATGACTTACGGTTCAAGAATTAGCCTCAGAAACAGTGGTTCTGAACATGCTGCCAATAGCTCGCCTGGGAAACATCCAGAGAAGTCCAAGATTGTGTTTTTTAGACTGGCTGCCACGAGCTGAAACGAATGCAGCCAAGAGCGAGCGTCTGTGACTTACGGTTCAAAAGTTATTCACAGAAACATGGTTCTGAACTTTGCTGCCAGCCGCGAAAGCGAAAATAACCAAGATCGAGCGTCTAGGATTTACTTGTCAAAAGCTCGCCTGGGAAACATCCAGAGAAGTCAAAGACAGTGCTTCTATACTAATTGCCAGGCGCTGAGACGAATGCCGCCAAGATCTAGCGTCTATGACTTACGGTTCAAGAATTAGCCTCAGAAACAGTGGGAAACAGTGCTTCTATACTAATTGCCAGGCGCTGAGACGAATGCCGCCAAGATCGAGCGTGTATGACTTACGGTTCAGGAATTTGCCTCAGAAACAGTGGTTCTGAACATGCTGCCAATAGCTCGCCTGGGAAACATCCAGAGAAGTCCAAGATTGTGTTTTTTAGACTGGCTGCCACGAGCTGAAACGAATGCAGCCAAGAGCGAGCGTCTGTGACTTACGGTTCAAAAGTTATTCACAGAAACATGGTTCTGAACTTTGCTGCCAGCCGCGAAAGCGAAAATAACCAAGATCGAGCGTCTAGGATTAACTTGTCAATAGCTCGCCTGGGAAACATCCAGAGAAGTCAAAGACAGTGCTTCTATACTAATTGCCAGGCGCTGAGACGAATGCCGCCAAGATCTAGCGTCTATGACTTACGGTTCAAGAATTAGCCTCAGAAACAGTGGGAAACAGTGCTTCTATACTAATTGCCAGGCGCTGAGACGAATGCCGCCAAGATCGAGCGTGTATGACTTACGGTTCAAGAATTAGCCTCAGAAACAGTGGTTCTGAACATGCTGCCAATAGCTCGCCTGGGAAACATCCAGAGAAGTCCAAGATTGTGTTTTTTAGACTGGCTGCCACGAGCTGAAACGAATGCAGCCAAGAGCGAGCGTCTGTGACTTACGGTTCAAGAGTTATTCACAGAAACATGGTTCTGAACTTTGCTGCCAGCCGCGAAAGCGAAATAACCAAGATCGAGCGTCTAAGATTTACTTGTCAATAGCTCGCCTGGGAAACATCCAGAGAAGTCAAAGACAGTGCTTCTATACTAATTGCCAGGCGCTGAGACGAATGCCGCCAAGATCTAGCGTCTATGACTTACGGTTCAAGAATTAGCCTCAGAAACAGTGGGAAACAGTGCTTCTATACTAATTGCCAGGCGCTGAGACGAATGCCGCCAAGATCGAGCGTGTATGACTTACGGTTCAAGAATTAGCCTCAGAAACAGTGGTTCTGAACATGCTGCCAATAGCTCGCCTGGGAAACATCCAGAGAAGTCCAAGATTGTGTTTTTTAGACTGGCTGCCACGAGCTGAAACGAATGCAGCCAAGAGCGAGCGTCTGTGACTTACGGTTCAAAAGTTATTCACAGAAACATGGTTCTGAACTTTGCTGCCAGCCGCGAAAGCGAAAATAACCAAGATCGAGCGTCTAGGATTTACTTGTCAATAGCTCGCCTGGGAAACATCCAGAGAAGTCAAAGACAGTGCTTCTATACTAATTGCCAGGCGCTGAGACGAATGCCGCCAAGATCTAGCGTCTATGACTTACGGTTCAAGAATTAGCCTCAGAAACAGTGGGAAACAGTGCTTCTATACTAATTGCCAGGCGCTGAGACGAATGCCGCCAAGATCGAGCGTCTATGACTTACGGTTCAAGAATTAGTCTCAGAAACAGTGGTTCTGAACATGCTGCCAATAGCTCGCCTGGGAAACATCCAGAGAAGTCCAAGATTGTGTTTTTTAGAATGGCTGCCACGAGCTGAAACGAATGCAGCCAAGAGCGAGCGTCTGTGACTTACGGTTCAAAAGTTATTCACAGAAACATGGTTCTGAACTTTGCTGCCAGCCGCGAAAGCGAAAATAACCAAGATCGAGCGTCTAGGATTTACTTGTCAATAGCTCGCCTGGGAAACATCCAGAGAAGTCAAAGACAGTGCTTCTATAATAATTGCCAGGCGCTGAGACGAATGCCGCCAAGATCTTGCGTCTATGACTTACGGTTCAAGAATTAGCCTCAGAAACAGTGGGGAAACAGTACTTCTATACTAATTGCCAGGCGCTGAGACGAATGCCGCCAAGATCGAGCGTGTATGACTTACGGTTCAAGAATTAGCCTCAGAAACAGTGGTTCTGAACATGCTGCCAATAGCTCGCCTGGGAAACATCCAGAGAAGTCCAAGATTGTGTTTTTTAGACTGGCTGCCACGAGCTGAAACGAATGCAGCCAAGAGCGAGCGTCTGTGACTTACGGTTCAAGAGTTATTCACAGAAACATGGTTCTGAACTTTGCTGCCAGCCGCGAAAGCGAAAATAACCAAGATCGAGCGTCTAGGATTTACTTGTCAAAAGCTCGCCTGGGAAACATCCAGAGAAGTCAAAGACAGTGCTTCTATACTAATTGCCAGGCGCTGAGACGAATGCCGCCAAGATCTTGCGTCTATGACTTACGGTTCAAGAATTAGCCTCAGAAACAGTTGGAAACAGTACTTCTATACTAATTGCCAGGCGCTGAGACGAATGCCGCCAAGATCGAGCGTGTATGACTTACGGTTCAAGAATTAGCCTCAGAAACAGTGGTTCTGAACATGCTGCCAATAGCTCGCCTGGGAAAAATCCAGAGAAGTCCAAGATAGTGTTTTTTAGACTGGCTGCCACGAGCTGAAACGAATGCAGCCAAGAGCGAGCGTCTGTGACTTACGGTTCAAGAGTTATTCACAGAAACATGGTTCTGAACTTTGCTGCCAGCCGCGAAAGCGAAAATAACCAAGATCGAGCGTCTAGGATTTACTTGTCAATAGCTCGCCTGGGAAACATCCAGAGAAGTCAAAGACAGTGCTTCTATACTAATTGCCAGGCGCTGAGACGAATGCCGCCAAGATCTAGCGTCTATGACTTACGGTTCAAGAATTAGCCTCAGAAACAGTGGGAAACAGTGCTTCTATACTAATTGCCAGGCGCTGAGACGAATGCCGCCAAGATCGAGCGTGTATGACTTACGGTTCAAGAATTAGCCTCAGAAACAGTGGTTCTGAACATGCTGCCAATAGCTCGCCTGGGAAACATCCAGAGAAGTCCAAGATTGTGTTTTTTAGACTGGCTGCCACGAGCTGAAACGAATGCAGCCAAGAGCGAGCGTCTGTGACTTACGGTTCAAAAGTTATTCACAGAAACATGGTTCTGAACTTTGCTGCCAGCCGCGAAAGCGAAAATAACCAAGATCGAGCGTCTAGGATTTACTTGTCAATAGCTCGCCTGGGAAACATCCAGAGAAGTCAAAGACAGTGCTTCTATACTAATTGCCAGGCGCTGAGACGAATGCCGCCAAGATCTAGCGTCTATGACTTACGGTTCAAGAATTAGCCTCAGAAACAGTGGGAAACAGTGCTTCTATACTAATTGCCAGGCGCTGAGACGAATGCCGCCAAGATCGAGCGTCTATGACTTACGGTTCAAGAATTAGCCTCAGATACAGTGGTTCTGAACATGCTGCCAATAGCTCGTCTGGGAAACATCCAGAGAAGTCCAAGATAGTGTTTTTTAGACTGGCTGCCACGAGCTGAAACGAATGCAGCCAAGAGCGAGCGTCTGTGACTTACGGTTCAAGAGTTATTCACAGAAACATGGTTCTGAACTTTGCTGCCAGCCGCGAAAGCGAAAATAACCAAGATCGAGCGTCTAGGATTTACTTGTCAATAGCTCGCCTGGGAAACATCCAGAGAAGTCAAAGACAGTGCTTCTATACTAATTGCCAGGCGCTGAGACGAATGCCGCCAAGATCTAGCGTCTATGACTTACGGTTCAAGAATTAGCCTCAGAAACAGTGGGAAACAGTGCTTCTATACTAATTGCCAGGCGCTGAGACGAATGCCGCCAAGATCGAGCGTCTATGACTTACGGTTCAAGAATTAGTCTCAGAAACAGTGGTTCTGAACATGCTGCCAATAGCTCGCCTGGGAAACATCCAGAGAAGTCCAAGATTGTGTTTTTTAGACTGGCTGCCACGAGCTGAAACGAATGCAGCCAAGAGCGAGCGTCTGTGACTTACGGTTCAAGAGTTATTCACAGAAACATGGTTCTGAACTTTGCTGCCAGCCGCGAAAGCGAAAATAACCAAGATCGAGCGTCTAGGATTTACTTGTCAATAGCTCGCCTGGGAAACATCCAGAGAAGTCAAAGACAGTGCTTCTATACTAATTGCCAGGCGCTGAGACGAATGCCGCCAAGATCTAGCGTCTATGACTTACGGTTCAAGAATTAGCCTCAGAAACAGTGGGAAACAGTGCTTCTATACTAATTGCCAGGCGCTGAGACGAATGCCGCCAAGATCGAGCGTCTATGACTTACGGTTCAAGAATTAGTCTCAGAAACAGTGGTTCTGAACATGCTGCCAATAGCTCGCCTGGGAAACATCCAGAGAAGTCCAAGATTGTGTTTTTTAGAATGGCTGCCACGAGCTGAAACGAATGCAGCCAAGAGCGAGCGTCTGTGACTTACGGTTCAAAAGTTATTCACAGAAACATGGTTCTGAACTTTGCTGCCAGCCGCGAAAGCGAAAATAACCAAGATCGAGCGTCTAGGATTTACTTGTCAAAAGCTCGCCTGGGAAACATCCAGAGAAGTCAAAGACAGTGCTTCTATACTAATTGCCAGGCGCTGAGACGAATGCCGCCAAGATCTAGCGTCTATGACTTACGGTTCAAGAATTAGCCTCAGAAACAGTGGGAAACAGTGCTCCTATACTAATTGCCAGGCGCTGAGACGAATGCCGCCAAGATCGAGCGTGTATGACTTACGGTTCAAGAATTAGCCTCAGAAACAGTGGTTCTGAACATGCTGCCAATAGCTCGCCTGGGAAACATCCAGAGAAGTCCAAGATTGTGTTTTTTAGACTGGCTGCCACGAGCTGAAACGAATGCAGCCAAGAGCGAGCGTCTGTGACTTACGGTTCAAAAGTTATTCACAGAAACATGGTTCTGAACTTTGCTGCCAGCCGCGAAAGCGAAAATAACCAAGATCGAGCGTCTAGGATTTACTTGTCAATAGCTCGCCTGGGAAACATCCAGAGAAGTCAAAGACAGTGCTTCTATACTAATTGCCAGGCGCTGAGACGAATGCCGCCAAGATCTAGCGTCTATGACTTACGGTTCAAGAATTAGCCTCAGAAACAGTGGGAAACAGTGCTTCTATACTAATTGCCAGGCGCTGAGACGAATGCCGCCAAGATCGAGCGTCTATGACTTACGGTTCAAGAATTAGCCTCAGAAACAGTGGTTCTGAACATGCTGCCAATAGCTCGTCTGGGAAACATCCAGAGAAGTCCAAGATAGTGTTTTTTAGACTGGCTGCCACGAGCTGAAACGAATGCAGCCAAGAGCGAGCGTCTGTGACTTACGGTTCAAGAGTTATTCACAGAAACATGGTTCTGAACTTTGCTGCCAGCCGCGAAAGCGAAAATAACCAAGATCGAGCGTCTAGGATTTACTTGTCAATAGCTCGCCTGGGAAACATCCAGAGAAGTCAAAGACAGTGCTTCTATACTAATTGCCAGGCGCTGAGACGAATGCCGCCAAGATCTAGCGTCTATGACTTACGGTTCAAGAATTAGCCTCAGAAACAGTGGGAAACAGTGCTTCTATACTAATTGCCAGGCGCTGAGACGAATGCCGCCAAGATCGAGCGTGTATGACTTACGGTTCAAGAATTAGCCTCAGAAACAGTGGTTCTGAACATGCTGCCAATAGCTCGCCTGGGAAACATCCAGAGAAGTCCAAGATTGTGTTTTTTAGACTGGCTGCCACGAGCTGAAACGAATGCAGCCAAGAGCGAGCGTCTGTGACTTACGGTTCAAAAGTTATTCACAGAAACATGGTTCTGAACTTTGCTGCCAGCCGCGAAAGCGAAAATAACCAAGATCGAGCGTCTAGGATTTACTTGTCAATAGCTCGCCTGGGAAACATCCAGAGAAGTCAAAGACAGTGCTTCTATACTAATTGCCAGGCGCTGAGACGAATGCCGCCAAGATCTAGCGTCTATGACTTACGGTTCAAGAATTAGCCTCAGAAACAGTGGGAAACAGTGCTTCTATACTAATTGCCAGGCGCTGAGACGAATGCCGCCAAGATCGAGCGTCTATGACTTACGGTTCAAGAATTAGCCTCAGAAACAGTGGTTCTGAACATGCTGCCAATAGCTCGTCTGGGAAACATCCAGAGAAGTCCAAGATAGTGTTTTTTAGACTGGCTGCCACGAGCTGAAACGAATGCAGCCAAGAGCGAGCGTCTGTGACTTACGGTTCAAGAGTTATTCACAGAAACATGGTTCTGAACTTTGCTGCCAGCCGCGAAAGCGAAAATAACCAAGATCGAGCGTCTAGGATTTACTTGTCAATAGCTCGCCTGGGAAACATCCAGAGAAGTCAAAGACAGTGCTTCTATACTAATTGCCAGGCGCTGAGACGAATGCCGCCAAGATCTAGCGTCTATGACTTACGGTTCAAGAATTAGCCTCAGAAACAGTGGGAAACAGTGCTTCTATACTAATTGCCAGGCGCTGAGACGAATGCCGCCAAGATCGAGCGTGTATGACTTACGGTTCAAGAATTAGCCTCAGAAACAGTGGTTCTGAACATGCTGCCAATAGCTCGCCTGGGAAACATCCAGAGAAGTCCAAGATTGTGTTTTTTAGACTGGCTGCCACGAGCTGAAACGAATGCAGCCAAGAGCGAGCGTCTGTGACTTACGGTTCAAAAGTTATTCACAGAAACATGGTTCTGAACTTTGCTGCCAGCCGCGAAAGCGAAAATAACCAAGATCGAGCGTCTAGGATTTACTTGTCAATAGCTCGCCTGGGAAACATCCAGAGAAGTCAAAGACAGTGCTTCTATACTAATTGCCAGGCGCTGAGACGAATGCCGCCAAGATCTAGCGTCTATGACTTACGGTTCAAGAATTAGCCTCAGAAACAGTGGGAAACAGTGCTTCTATACTAATTGCCAGGCGCTGAGACGAATGCCGCCAAGATCGAGCGTCTATGACTTACGGTTCAAGAATTAGCCTCAGAAACAGTGGTTCTGAACATGCTGCCAATAGCTCGTCTGGGAAACATCCAGAGAAGTCCAAGATAGTGTTTTTTAGACTGGCTGCCACGAGCTGAAACGAATGCAGCCAAGAGCGAGCGTCTGTGACTTACGGTTCAAGAGTTATTCACAGAAACATGGTTCTGAACTTTGCTGCCAGCCGCGAAAGCGAAAATAACCAAGATCGAGCGTCTAGGATTTACTTGTCAATAGCTCGCCTGGGAAACATCCAGAGAAGTCAAAGACAGTGCTTCTATACTAATTGCCAGACGCTGAGACGAATGCCGCCAAGATCTAGCGTCTATGACTTACGGTTCAAGAATTAGCCTCAGAAACAGTGGGAAACAGTGCTTCTATACTAATTGCCAGGCGCTGAGACGAATGCCGCCAAGATCTAGCGTCTATGACTTACGGTTCAAGAATTAGCCTCAGAAACATTGGTTCTGAACATGCTGCCAATAGCTCGACTGGGAAACATCCAGAGAAGTCCAAGATAGTGTTTTTTAGACTGGCTGCCACGAGCTGAAACGAATGCAGCCAAGAGCGAGCGTCTGTGACTTACGGTTCAAGAGTTATTCACAGAAACATGGTTCTGAACTTTGCTGCCAGCCGCGAAAGCGAAAATAACCAAGATCGAGCGTCTAGGATTTACTTGTCAATAGCTCGCCTGGGAAACATCCAGAGAAGTCAAAGACAGTGCTTCTATACTAATTGCCAGGCGCTGAGACGAATGCCGCCAAGATCTAGCGTCTATGACTTACAGTTCAAGAATTAGCCTCAGAAACAGTGGGAAACAGTGCTTCTATACTAATTGCCAGGCGCTGAGACGAATGCCGCCAAGATCGAGCGTCTATGACTTACGGTTCAAGAATTAGCCTCAGAAACAGTGGTTCTGAACATGCTGCCAATAGCTCGTCTGGGAAACATCCAGAGAAGTCCAAGATAGTGTTTTTTAGACTGGCTGCCACGAGCTGAAACGAATGCAGCCAAGAGCGAGCGTCTGTGACTTACGGTTCAAGAGTTATTCACAGAAACATGGTTCTGAACTTTGCTGCCAGCCGCGAAAGCGAAAATAACCAAGATCGAGCGTCTAGGATTTACTTGTCAATAGCTCGCCTGGGAAACATCCAGAGAAGTCAAAGACAGTGCTTCTATACTAATTGCCAGGCGCTGAGACGAATGCCGCCAAGATCTAGCGTCTATGACTTATGGTTCAAGAATTAGCCTCAGAAACAGTGGGAAACAGTGCTTCTATACTAATTGCCAGGCGCTGAGACGAATGCCGCCAAGATCGAGCGTGTATGACTTACGGTTCAAGAATTAGCCTCAGAAACAGTGGTTCTGAACATGCTGCCAATAGCTCGCCTGGGAAACATCCAGAGAAGTCCAAGATTGTGTTTTTTAGACCGGCTGCCACGAGCTGAAACGAATGCAGCCAAGAGCGAGCGTTTGTGACTTACGGTTCAAAAGTTATTCACAGAAACATGGTTCTGAACTTTGCTGCCAGCCGCGAAAGCGAAAATAACCAAGATCGAGCGTCTAGGATTTACTTGTCAATAGCTCGCCTGGGAAACATCCAGAGAAGTCAAAGACAGTGCTTCTATACTAATTGCCAGGCGCTGAGACGAATGCCGCCAAGATCTAGCGTCTATGACTTACGGTTCAAGAATTAGCCTCAGAAACAGTGGGAAACAGTGCTTCTATACTAATTGCCAGGCGCTGAGACGAATGCCGCCAAGATCGAGCGTCTATGACTTACGGTTCAAGAATTAGCCTCAGAAACAGTGGTTCTGAACATGCTGCCAATAGCTCGCCTGGGAAACATCCAGAGAAGTCCAAGATTGTGTTTTTTAGACTGGCTGCCACGAGCTGAAACGAATGCAGCCAAGAGCGAGCGTCTGTGACTTACGGTTCAAAAGTTATTCACAGAAACATGGTTCTGAACTTTGCTGCCAGCCGCGAAAGCGAAAATAACCAAGATCGAGCGTCTAGGATTTACTTGTCAAAAGCTCGCCTGGGAAACATCCAGAGAAGTCAAAGACAGTGCTTCTATACTAATTGCCAGGCGCTGAGACGAATGCCGCCAAGATCTAGCGTCTATGACTTACGGTTCAAGAATTAGCCTCAGAAACAGTGGGAAACAGTGCTTCTATACTAATTGCCAGGCGCTGAGACGAATGCCGCCAAGATCGAGCGTGTATGACTTACGGTTCAAGAATTTGCCTCAGAAACAGTGGTTCTGAACATGCTGCCAATAGCTCGCCTGGGAAACATCCAGAGAAGTCCAAGATTGTGTTTTTTAGACTGGCTGCCACGAGCTGAAACGAATGCAGCCAAGAGCGAGCGTCTGTGACTTACGGTTCAAAAGTTATTCACAGAAACATGGTTCTGAACTTTGCTGCCAGCCGCGAAAGCGAAAATAACCAAGATCGAGCGTCTAAGATTTACTTGTCAATAGCTCGCCTGGGAAACATCCAGAGAAGTCAAAGACAGTGCTTCTATACTAATTGCCAGGCGCTGAGACGAATGCCGCCAAGATCTAGCGTCTATGACTTACGGTTCAAGAATTAGCCTCAGAAACAGTGGGAAACAGTGCTTCTATACTAATTGCCAGGCGCTGAGACGAATGCCGCCAAGATCGAGCGTGTATGACTTACGGTTCAAGAATTAGCCTCAGAAACAGTGGTTCTGAACATGCTGCCAATAGCTCGCCTGGGAAACATCCAGAGAAGTCCAAGATTGTGTTTTTTAGACTGGCTGCCACGAGCTGAAACGAATGCAGCCAAGAGCGAGCGTCTGTGACTTACGGTTCAAAAGTTATTCACAGAAACATGGTTCTGAACTTTGCTGCCAGCCGCGAAAGCGAAAATAACCAAGATCGAGCGTCTAGGATTTACTTGTCAATAGCTCGCCTGGGAAACATCCAGAGAAGTCAAAGACAGTGCTTCTATACTAATTGCCAGGCGCTGAGACGAATGCCGCCAAGATCTAGCGTCTATGACTTACGGTTCAAGAATTAGCCTCAGAAACAGTGGGAAACAGTGCTTCTATACTAATTGCCAGGCGCTGAGACGAATGCCGCCAAGATCGAGCGTCTATGACTTACGGTTCAAGAATTAGTCTCAGAAACAGTGGTTCTGAACATGCTGCCAATAGCTCGCCTGGGAAACATCCAGAGAAGTCCAAGATTGTGTTTTTTAGAATGGCTGCCACGAGCTGAAACGAATGCAGCCAAGAGCGAGCGTCTGTGACTTACGGTTCAAAAGTTATTCACAGAAACATGGTTCTGAACTTTGCTGCCAGCCGCGAAAGCGAAAATAACCAAGATCGAGCGTCTAGGATTTACTTGTCAATAGCTCGCCTGGGAAACATCCAGAGAAGTCAAAGACAGTGCTTCTATACTAATTGCCAGGCGCTGAGACGAATGCCGCCAAGATCTAGCGTCTATGACTTACGGTTCAAGAATTAGCCTCAGAAACAGTGGGAAACAGTGCTTCTATACTAATTGCCAGGCGCTGAGACGAATGCCGCCAAGATCGAGCGTCTATGACTTACGGTTCAAGAATTAGCCTCAGAAACAGTGGTTCTGAACATGCTGCCAATAGCTCGCCTGGGAAACATCCAGAGAAGTCCAAGATTGTGTTTTTTAGACTGGCTGCCACGAGCTGAAACGAATGCAGCCAAGAGCGAGCGTCTGTGACTTACGGTTCAAAAGTTATTCACAGAAACATGGTTCTGAACTTTGCTGCCAGCCGCGAAAGCGAAAATAACCAAGATCGAGCGTCTAGGATTTACTTGTCAAAAGCTCGCCTGGGAAACATCCAGAGAAGTCAAAGACAGTGCTTCTATACTAATTGCCAGGCGCTGAGACGAATGCCGCCAAGATCTAGCGTCTATGACTTACGGTTCAAGAATTAGCCTCAGAAACAGTGGGAAACAGTGCTTCTATACTAATTGCCAGGCGCTGAGACGAATGCCGCCAAGATCGAGCGTGTATGACTTACGGTTCAGGAATTTGCCTCAGAAACAGTGGTTCTGAACATGCTGCCAATAGCTCGCCTGGGAAACATCCAGAGAAGTCCAAGATTGTGTTTTTTAGACTGGCTGCCACGAGCTGAAACGAATGCAGCCAAGAGCGAGCGTCTGTGACTTACGGTTCAAAAGTTATTCACAGAAACATGGTTCTGAACTTTGCTGCCAGCCGCGAAAGCGAAAATAACCAAGATCGAGCGTCTAGGATTAACTTGTCAATAGCTCGCCTGGGAAACATCCAGAGAAGTCAAAGACAGTGCTTCTATACTAATTGCCAGGCGCTGAGACGAATGCCGCCAAGATCTAGCGTCTATGACTTACGGTTCAAGAATTAGCCTCAGAAACAGTGGGAAACAGTGCTTCTATACTAATTGCCAGGCGCTGAGACGAATGCCGCCAAGATCGAGCGTGTATGACTTACGGTTCAAGAATTAGCCTCAGAAACAGTGGTTCTGAACATGCTGCCAATAGCTCGCCTGGGAAACATCCAGAGAAGTCCAAGATTGTGTTTTTTAGACTGGCTGCCACGAGCTGAAACGAATGCAGCCAAGAGCGAGCGTCTGTGACTTACGGTTCAAGAGTTATTCACAGAAACATGGTTCTGAACTTTGCTGCCAGCCGCGAAAGCGAAAATAACCAAGATCGAGCGTCTAAGATTTACTTGTCAATAGCTCGCCTGGGAAACATCCAGAGAAGTCAAAGACAGTGCTTCTATACTAATTGCCAGGCGCTGAGACGAATGCCGCCAAGATCTAGCGTCTATGACTTACGGTTCAAGAATTAGCCTCAGAAACAGTGGGAAACAGTGCTTCTATACTAATTGCCAGGCGCTGAGACGAATGCCGCCAAGATCGAGCGTGTATGACTTACGGTTCAAGAATTAGCCTCAGAAACAGTGGTTCTGAACATGCTGCCAATAGCTCGCCTGGGAAACATCCAGAGAAGTCCAAGATTGTGTTTTTTTAGACTGGCTGCCACGAGGCTGAAACGAATGCAGCCAAGAGCGAGCGTCTGTGACTTACGGTTCAAAAGTTATTCACAGAAACATGGTTCTGAACTTTGCTGCCAGCCGCGAAAGCGAAAATAACCAAGATCGAGCGTCTAGGATTTACTTGTCAATAGCTCGCCTGGGAAACATCCAGAGAAGTCAAAGACAGTGCTTCTATACTAATTGCCAGGCGCTGAGACGAATGCCGCCAAGATCTAGCGTCTATGACTTACGGTTCAAGAATTAGCCTCAGAAACAGTGGGAAACAGTGCTTCTATACTAATTGCCAGGCGCTGAGACGAATGCCGCCAAGATCGAGCGTCTATGACTTACGGTTCAAGAATTAGTCTCAGAAACAGTGGTTCTGAACATGCTGCCAATAGCTCGCCTGGGAAACATCCAGAGAAGTCCAAGATTGTGTTTTTTAGAATGGCTGCCACGAGCTGAAACGAATGCAGCCAAGAGCGAGCGTCTGTGACTTACGGTTCAAGAGTTATTCACAGAAACATGGTTCTGAACTTTGCTGCCAGCCGCGAAAGCGAAAATAACCAAGATCGAGCGTCTAGGATTTACTTGTCAAAAGCTCGCCTGGGAAACATCCAGAGAAGTCAAAGACAGTGCTTCTATACTAATTGCCAGGCGCTGAGACGAATGCCGCCAAGATCTTGCGTCTATGACTTACGGTTCAAGAATTAGCCTCAGAAACAGTTGGAAACAGTACTTCTATACTAATTGCCAGGCGCTGAGACGAATGCCGCCAAGATCGAGCGTGTATGACTTACGGTTCAAGAATTAGCCTCAGAAACAGTGGTTCTGAACATGCTGCCAATAGCTCGCCTGGGAAAAATCCAGAGAAGTCCAAGATAGTGTTTTTTAGACTGGCTGCCACGAGCTGAAACGAATGCAGCCAAGAGCGAGCGTCTGTGACTTACGGTTCAAGAGTTATTCACAGAAACATGGTTCTGAACTTTGCTGCCAGCCGCGAAAGCGAAAATAACCAAGATCGAGCGTCTAGGATTTACTTGTCAATAGCTCGCCTGGGAAACATCCAGAGAAGTCAAAGACAGTGCTTCTATACTAATTGCCAGGCGCTGAGACGAATGCCGCCAAGATCTAGCGTCTATGACTTACGGTTCAAGAATTAGCCTCAGAAACAGTGGGAAACAGTGCTTCTATACTAATTGCCAGGCGCTGAGACGAATGCCGCCAAGATCGAGCGTGTATGACTTACGGTTCAAGAATTAGCCTCAGAAACAGTGGTTCTGAACATGCTGCCAATAGCTCGCCTGGGAAACATCCAGAGAAGTCCAAGATTGTGTTTTTTAGACTGGCTGCCACGAGCTGAACGAATGCAGCCAAGAGCGAGCGTCTGTGACTTACGGTTCAAAGTTATTCACAGAAACATGGTTCTGAACTTTGCTGCCAGCCGCGAAAGCGAAAATAACCAAGATCGAGCGTCTAGGATTTACTTGTCAATAGCTCGCCTGGGAAACATCCAGAGAAGTCAAAGACAGTGCTTCTATACTAATTGCCAGGCGCTGAGACGAATGCCGCCAAGATCTAGCGTCTATGACTTACGGTTCAAGAATTAGCCTCAGAAACAGTGGGAAACAGTGCTTCTATACTAATTGCCAGGCGCTGAGACGAATGGCCGCCAAGATCGAGCGTCTATGACTTACGGTTCAAGAATTAGCCTCAGATACAGTGGTTCTGAACATGCTGCCAATAGCTCGTCTGGGAAACATCCAGAGAAGTCCAAGATAGTGTTTTTTAGACTGGCTGCCACGAGCTGAAACGAATGCAGGCCAAGAGCGAGCGTCTGTGACTTACGGTTCAAGAGTTATTCCCAGAAACATGGTTCTGAACTTTGCTGCCAGCCGCGAAAGCGAAAATAACCAAGATCGAGCGTCTAGGATTTACTTGTCAATAGCTCGCCTGGGAAACATCCAGAGAAGTCAAAGACAGTGCTTCTATACTAATTGCCAGGCGCTGAGACGAATGCCGCCAAGATCTAGCGTCTATGACTTACGGTTCAAGAATTAGCCTCAGAAACAGTGGGAAACAGTGCTTCTATACTAATTGCCAGGCGCTGAGACGAATGCCGCCAAGATCGAGCGTCTATGACTTACGGTTCAAGAATTAGTCTCAGAAACAGTGGTTCTGAACATGCTGCCAATAGCTCGCCTGGGAAACATCCAGAGAAGTCCAAGATTGTGTTTTTTAGACTGGCTGCCACGAGCTGAAACGAATGCAGCCAAGAGCGAGCGTCTGTGACTTACGGTTCAAGAGTTATTCACAGAAACATGGTTCTGAACTTTGCTGCCAGCCGCGAAAGCGAAAATAACCAAGATCGAGCGTCTAGGATTTACTTGTCAATAGCTCGCCTGGGAAACATCCAGAGAAGTCAAAGACAGTGCTTCTATACTAATTGCCAGGCGCTGAGACGAATGCCGCCAAGATCTAGCGTCTATGACTTACGGTTCAAGAATTAGCCTCAGAAACAGTGGGAAACAGTGCTTCTATACTAATTGCCAGGCGCTGAGACGAATGCCGCCAAGATCGAGCGTCTATGACTTACGGTTCAAGATTAGTCTCAGAAACAGTGGTTCTGAACATGCTGCCAATAGCTCGCCTGGGAAACATCCAGAGAAGTCCAAGATTGTGTTTTTTAGAATGGCTGCCACGAGCTGAAACGAATGCAGCCAAGAGCGAGCGTCTGTGACTTACGGTTCAAAAGTTATTCACAGAAACATGGTTCTGAACTTTGCTGCCAGCCGCGAAAGCGAAAATAACCAAGATCGAGCGTCTAGGATTTACTTGTCAAAAGCTCGCCTGGGAAACATCCAGAGAAGTCAAAGACAGTGCTTCTATACTAATTGCCAGGCGCTGAGACGAATGCCGCCAAGATCTAGCGTCTATGACTTACGGTTCAAGAATTAGCCTCAGAAACAGTGGGAAACAGTGCTTCTATACTAATTGCCAGGCGCTGAGACGAATGCCGCCAAGATCGAGCGTGTATGACTTACGGTTCAAGAATTAGCCTCAGAAACAGTGGTTCTGAACATGCTGCCAATAGCTCGCCTGGGAAACATCCAGAGAAGTCCAAGATTGTGTTTTTTAGACTGGCTGCCACGAGCTGAAACGAATGCAGCCAAGAGCGAGCGTCTGTGACTTACGGTTCAAAAGTTATTCACAGAAACATGGTTCTGAACTTTGCTGCCAGCCGCGAAAGCGAAAATAACCAAGATCGAGCGTCTAGGATTTACTTGTCAATAG
Source organism: Rhinoderma darwinii (assembly GCF_050947455.1). Taxonomy (NCBI): domain Eukaryota; kingdom Metazoa; phylum Chordata; class Amphibia; order Anura; family Rhinodermatidae; genus Rhinoderma; species Rhinoderma darwinii. The sequence continues at coordinate 5,402 of NW_027463277.1, read as the reverse complement.
CTCGCCTGGGAAACATCCAGAGAAGTCAAAGACAGTGCTTCTATACTAATTGCCAGGCGCTGAGACGAATGCCGCCAAGATCTAGCGTCTATGACTTACGGTTCAAGAATTAGCCTCAGAAACAGTGGGAAAACAGTGCTTCTATACTAATTGCCAGGCGCTGAGACGAATGCCGCCAAGATCGAGCGTCTATGACTTACGGTTCAAGAATTAGCCTCAGAAACAGTGGTTCTGAACATGCTGCCAATAGCTCGTCTGGGAAACATCCAGAGAAGTCCAAGATAGTGTTTTTTAGACTGGCTGCCACGAGCTGAAACGAATGCAGCCAAGAGCGAGCGTCTGTGACTTACGGTTCAAGAGTTATTCACAGAAACATGGTTCTGAACTTTGCTGCCAGCCGCGAAAGCGAAAATAACCAAGATCGAGCGTCTAGGATTTACTTGTCAATAGCTCGCCTGGGAAACATCCAGAGAAGTCAAAGACAGTGCTTCTATACTAATTGCCAGACGCTGAGACGAATGCCGCCAAGATCTAGCGTCTATGACTTACGGTTCAAGAATTAGCCTCAGAAAACAGTGGGAAACAGTGCTTCTATACTAATTGCCAGGCGCTGAGACGAATGCCGCCAAGATCTAGCGTCTATGACTTACGGTTCAAGAATTAGCCTCAGAAACATTGGTTCTGAACATGCTGCCAATAGCTCGCCTGGGAACATCCAGAGAAGTCCAAGATAGTGTTTTTTAGACTGGCTGCCACGAGCTGAAACGAATGCAGCCAAGAGCGAGCGTCTGTGACTTACGGTTCAAGAGTTATTCACAGAAACATGGTTCTGAACTTTGCTGCCAGCCGCGAAAGCGAAAATAACCAAGATCGAGCGTCTAGGATTTACTTGTCAATAGCTCGCCTGGGAAACATCCAGAGAAGTCAAAGACAGTGCTTCTATACTAATTGCCAGGCGCTGAGACGAATGCCGCCAAGATCTAGCGTCTATGACTTACGGTTCAAGAATTAGCCTCAGAAACAGTGGGAAACAGTGCTTCTATACCTAATTGCCAGGCGCTGAGACGAATGCCGCCAAGATCGAGCGTCTATGACTTACGGTTCAAGAATTAGCCTCAGAAACAGTGGTTCTGAACATGCTGCCAATAGCTCGCCTGGGAAACATCCAGAGAAGTCCAAGATTGTGTTTTTTAGACTGGCTGCCACGAGCTGAAACGAATGCAGCCAAGAGCGAGCGTCTGTGACTTACGGTTCAAAGTTATTCACAGAAACATGGTTCTGAACTTTGCTGCCAGCCGCGAAAGCGAAAATAACCAAGATCGAGCGTCTAGGATTTACTTGTCAAAAGCTCGCCTGGGAAACATCCAGAGAAGTCAAAGACAGTGCTTCTATACTAATTGCCCAGGCGCTGAGACGAATGCCGCCAAGATCTAGCGTCTATGACTTACGGTTCAAGAATTAGCCTCAGAAACAGTGGGAAACAGTGCTTCTATACTAATTGCCAGGCGCTGAGACGAATGCCGCCAAGATCGAGCGTGTATGACTTACGGTTCAAGAATTAGCCTCAGAAACAGTGGTTCTGAACATGCTGCCAATAGCTCGCCTGGGAAACATCCAGAGAAGTCCAAGATTGTGTTTTTTAGACTGGCTGCCACGAGCTGAAACGAATGCAGCCAAGAGCGAGCGTCTGTGACTTACGGTTCAAAAGTTTATTCACAGAAACATGGTTCTGAACTTTGCTGCCAGCCGCGAAAGCGAAAATAACCAAGATCGAGCGTCTAGGATTTACTTGTCAATAGCTCGCCTGGGAAACATCCAGAGAAGTCAAAGACAGTGCTTCTATACTAATTGCCAGGCGCTGAGACGAATGCCGCCAAGATCGAGCGTCTAAGACTTACGGTTCAAGAATTAACCTCAGAAACAGTGGTTCTGAACATGCTGCCAATAGCTCGCCTGGGAAACATCCAGAGAAGTCCAAGATAGTGTTTTTTAGACTGGCTGCCACGAGCTGAAACGAATGCAGCCAAGAGCGAGCGTCTGTGACTTACGGTTCAAGAGTTATTCACAGAAACATGGTTCTGAACTTTGCTGCCAGCTGCGAAAGCGAAAATAACCAAGATCGAGCGTCTAGGATTTACTTGTCAATAGCTCGCCTGGGAAACATCCAGAGAAGTCAAATACAGTGCTTCCATACTAATTGCCAGGCGCTGAGACGAATGCCGCCAAGATCTAGCGTCTATGACTTACGGTTCAAGAATTAGCCTCAGAAACAGTGGGAAACAGTGCTTCTATACTAATTGCCAGGCGCTGAGACGAATGCCGCCAAGATCGAGCGTCTATGACTTACGGTTCAAGAATTAGCCTCAGAAACAGTGGTTCTGAACATGCTGCCAATAGCTCGCCTGGGAAACATCCAGAGAAGTCCAAGATAGTGTTTTTAGACTGGCTGCCACGAGCTGAAACGAATGCAGCCAAGAGCGAGCGTCTGTGACTTACGGTTCAAAAGTTATTCACAGAAACATGGTTCTGAACTTTGCTGCCAGCCGCGAAAGCGAAAATAACCAAGATCGAGCGTCTAGGATTTACTTGTCAAAAGCTCGCCTGGGAAACATCCAGAGAAGTCAAAGACAGTGCTTCTATACTAATTGCCAGGCGCTGAGACGAATGCCGCCAAGATCGAGCGTGTATGACTTACGGTTCAAGAATTAGCCTCAGAAACAGTGGTTCTGAACATGCTTCCAATAGCTCGCCTGGGAAACATCCAGAGAAGTCCAAGATTTTGTTTTTTAGACTGGCTGCCACGAGCTGAAACGAATGCGGCCAAGAGCGAGCGTCTGTGACTTACGGTTCAAAAGTTATTCACAGAAACATGGTTCTGAACTTTGCTGCCAGCCGCGAAAGCGAAAATAACCAAGATCGAGCGTCTAGGATTTACTTGTCAATAGCTCGCCTGGGAAACATCCAGAGAAGTCAAAGACAGTGCTTCTATACTAATTGCCAGGCGCTGAGACGAATGCCGCCAAGATCTAGCGTCTATGACTTACGGTTCAAGAATTAGCCTCAGAAACAGTGGGAAACAGTGCTTCTATACTAATTGCCAGGCGCTGAGACGAATGCCGCCAAGATCGAGCGTCTATGACTTACGGTTCAAGAATTAGCCTCAGAAACAGTGGTTCTGAACATGCTGCCAATAGCTCGTCTGGGAAACATCCAGAGAAGTCCAAGATAGTGTTTTTTAGACTGGCTGCCACGAGCTGAAACGAATGCAGCCAAGAGCGAGCGTCTGTGACTTACGGTTCAAGAGTTATTCACAGAAACATGGTTCTGAACTTTGCTGCCAGCCGCGAAAGCGAAAATAACCAAGATCGAGCGTCTAGGATTTACTTGTCAATAGCTCGCCTGGGAAACATCCAGAGAAGTCAAAGACAGTGCTAATATACTAATTGCCAGGCGCTGAGACGAATGCCGCCAAGATCTAGCGTCTATGACTTACGGTTCAAGAATTAGCCTCAGAAACAGTGGGAAACAGTGCTTCCATACTAATTGCCAGGCGCTGAGACGAATGCCGCCAAGATCGAGCGTCTATGACTTACGGTTCAAGAATTAACCTCAGAAACAGTGGTTCTGAACATGCTGCCAATATCTCGCCTGGGAAACATCCAGAGAAGTCCAAGATAGTGTTTTTTAGACTGGCTGCCACGAGCTGAAACGAATGCAGCCAAGAACGAGCGTCTGTGACTTACGGTTCAAGAGTTATTCACAGAAACATGGTTCTGAACTTTGCTGCCAGCCGCGAAAGCGAAAATAACCAAGATCGAGCGTCTAGGATTTACTTGTCAATAGCTCGCCTGGGAAACATCCAGAGAAGTCAAAGACAGTGCTTCTATACTAATTGCCAGGCGCTGAGACGAATGCCGCCAAGATCTAGCGTCTATGACTTACGGTTCAAGAATTAGCCTCAGAAACAGTGGGAAACAGTGCTTCTATACTAATTGCCAGGCGCTGAGACGAATGCCGCCAAGATCGAGCGTCTATGACTTACGGTTCAAGAATTAGCCTCAGAAAGAGTGGTTCTGAACATGCTGCCAATAGCTCGTCTGGGAAACATCCAGAGAAGTCCAAGATAGTGTTTTTTAGACTGGCTGCCACGAGCTGAAACGAATGCAGCCAAGAGCGAGCGTCTGTGACTTACGGTTCAAGAGTTATTCACAGAAACATGGTTCTGAACTTTGCTGCCAGCCGCGAAAGCGAAAATAACCAAGATCGAGCGTCTAGGATTTACTTGTCAATAGCTCGCCTGGGAAACATCCAGAGAAGTCAAAGACAGTGCTAATATACTAATTGCCAGGCGCTGAGACGAATGCCGCCAAGATCTAGCGTCTATGACTTACGGTTCAAGAATTAGCCTCAGAAACAGTGGGAAACAGTGCTTCTATACTAATTGCCAGGCGCTGAGACGAATGCCGCCAAGATCGAGCGTCTATGACTTACGGTTCAAGAATTAGCCTCAGAAACAGTGGTTCTGAACATGCTGCCAATAGCTCGCCTGGGAAACATCCAGAGAAGTCCAAGATAGTGTTTTTTAGACTGGCTGCCACGAGCTGAAACGAATGCAGCCAAGAGCGAGCGTCTGTGACTTACGGTTCAAGAGTTATTCACAGAAACATGGTTCTGAACTTTGCTGCCAGCCGCGAAAGCGAAAATAACCAAGATCGAGCGTCTAGGATTTACTTGTCAATAGCTCGCCTGGGAAACATCCAGAGAAGTCAAAGACAGTGCTTCTATACTAATTGCCAGGCGCTGAGACGAATGCCGCCAAGATCTAGCGTCTATGACTTACGGTTCAAGAATTAGCCTCAGAAACAGTGGGAAACAGTGCTTCTATACTAATTGCCAGGCGCTGAGACGAATGCCGCCAAGATCGAGCGTCTATGACTTACGGTTCAAGAATTAGCCTCAGAAACAGTGGTTCTGAACATGCTGCCAATAGCTCGTCTGGGAAACATCCAGAGAAGTCCAAGATAGTGTTTTTTAGACTGGCTGCCACGAGCTGAAACGAATGCAGCCAAGAGCGAGCGTCTGTGACTTACGGTTCAAGAGTTATTCACAGAAACATGGTTCTGAACTTTGCTGCCAGCCGCGAAAGCGAAAATAACCAAGATCGAGCGTCTAGGATTTACTTGTCAATAGCTCGCCTGGGAAACATCCAGAGAAGTCAAAGACAGTGCTTCTATACTAATTGCCAGGCGCTGAGACGAATGCCGCCAAGATCTAGCGTCTATGACTTACGGTTCAAGAATTAGCCTCAGAAACAGTGGGAAACAGTGCTTTCTATACTAATTGCCAGGCGCTGAGACGAATGCCGCCAAGATCGAGCGTGTATGACTTACGGTTCAAGAATT
>NW_027463276.1:0-30929 GCF_050947455.1 Rhinoderma darwinii | reverse complement strand
CATCCGGTGGTTTAATTAATGGACTAGCTTTATTACTCTTGTCGTTACGTTGATGATATTATATATGTGTGTGTGTGTGTTTTTTTTTATTTTTTTGTAGTAAATAAAACCACGTTTTATGGCAAAAAGTGGTTTTATTATTTTTTTTTTTAATAAACTTTATTTAACTTTATATATATATTTTTTTTATTAGTCCCAGACCAATTTTCTTCTTGTCTTTTCATCAAGTTTTCAGGAACGTCTAGTTCTTGGTAATGTCATTGTTTGTGCCATGCGATCTGCTGATTTCATATACAGTGGAAATAAAAAATCTACACCCCCCCCCCCCCTGTTAAAATGCCAGGTTTTTGTCGTGTTACAAAATCAATCCAAGACGAATCATTTCAGAACTTTCAAACAAAAAACAGCTCCTGAATTTCAGACGTTTTGACAAGTGCACGCGTTTTTTCGCGGTGTCTTTTACGGACGTAATTGGAGCTGTTTTTCATTGGAGTCAATGAAAAACGGCTCCAATTACGTCCCAAGAAGTGTCCTGCACTTCTTTGCCACGGGCGTAATTTTATGCGCCGTCTTTTGACAGCGACGCGTAAAATGACAACTCGTCTGCACAGAACATCGTAAGACCCATTGCAAGCAATGGGCAGATGTTTGCCGACGTATTGGAGCCGTCTTTTCAGGCGTAATTCGAGGCGTAAAACGCCTCCATTAAGTCTGAAAAGAGGTCGTGTACACATACCCTTAAACTAATACTTTGTTGAATTACCCTTTGACTTTATGGCAGCATTCAGTCTTTTTGGGTAGGAGTCTATCAGCATGGAACATCTTGACTTGGCAATTGTTGCCCACTCTTCCTCCCTCTGTCAAACAATTTAAAAGTCGCGGTTGCTATTAACCATGGCGTTTAAGGGTTAATCGGCAGGCATTGGAGGTTTCTCCAATCCTAGCTGTTGCAGTGGGAGCTCCCTTGGTGATTATGCAGGCACAACTTCTGTGCCCGCATGATCACAAACACGTACATGCAACGCGGAATGTGCTAATGGCTGCATTCTATGCCATTCATGTATGTGATTATGCGCCAAGGGGTTAAAGGGGTTGTCCAGTCATAAGAAATGAATGACCTATCCTCAGGATATGCCATCAATACCTGATCAGTGGCTGCTAAGGGGGCATTATACTCTATGGGGGCAGCTTTGGATACATTATAATGTATGGGGGCATTATACTGTATGGGGCAGCTGTGGGGGCATTATACTGTATGGGGCAACTTTACGGGCATTATACTGCATGGGGGCATCTGTGTGGGCATTATACTGTATGGGTTCATCTATGGGGGCATTATACTGTATGGGGGAAGCTATTTGGCATTATACTCTGTAGGAGTTACTATGGGGCATTATACTATGTGGGGGCAGCTATGGGGGCATTATAATGTGTGGGGCATATACAGAGGGGAGGTAATATGGGAGCATGATACTGTGTGGGCTGAACCGGGGGTGTATGGGCGGGGATTTCGTGGGGTTAGAGGTGTAGCTTAAAAGGAAAATAATTGCCTTTTTTCGGTTGTTCCTCTTTACGATACTTAAAAGTTGGGAGGTATGTATGTATTCCTTTATTTAATTTTTACTTTGGGGTACAGATTAGCATGGAAAACACATCATACTGTATATGTATTCCCTGCTATCCCCATATACTGATCCCTGATAATAGTGATTCAATAGTAACAGATGCAGGTCGCATGCGATTCATCTTTGGACAGTAAACCACTGTGATGTCATTAAGGACATCATGGGTTCCCTAGCGCCCTGCCAAATGCAGAAGTGGTGGCTTCTGCACTTGGAAACACCACGCAATATGAACACTCAGAGATATTTACTGACAGGAAACTGATTATTTCCAGTTCCATCTCACAGTACAGGATCGATTTTTGTTGATGGCACTGCGTGCAGGAATGCAAATCAGCTGTAGAATATATTTTGTACTCCAATGAAAAGCCGGGCCAGTTCTCTAGGAACCCAAACTCTTTTCTCTTACACCAAGACTTAGGGTATGTGCACACGATAACGACAATTACGGCTGAAATTACGGAGCTGTTTTCAGGAGAAAACAGCTCCTGCATGTCAGACGTAATTGCTCGTATTCGCGTTTTGCGAGGCGTCAATTACGGCCGTAATTTGGAGCTGTTTTTCATTGAAGTCAATGAAAAACGGCTCAAATTACGTCCCAAGTAGTGTCCTGCACTTCTTTGACGACGCTGTTATTTTACGCGCCGTCTTTTTACAGCGACGCGTTATATTACAGGTCGTCTTCACAGTACATTGGCAAACCCATTGAAATGAATGGGCAGATGTTTGCCGACGTATTGGAGCCGTGTTTTCAGGCGTAATTCGAGGAGTAAAACGCCACGTTTACGCCTGAAAATAGGTCGCGAGAACCCAGCCTTATAGTACTTCTTGCCACGATTAGTCTATCTGTTTTATTTAATAAACCATTATCCCCAAGACAAATAAATAAATACATTTTCTAAATATAATTTAAAAAAATGCTTTATAGGTAGCAAGGCATTCGGCCTTCTGGCGGGAAAAAACAGTGTGAGAGCAGCAAAATCTCACGGCTCTGACTAAAAGCGCTGCCTAAAATATTTATATTGCAGTTATCAGCGTATGTGTAAGTATAAATAGATGCACATACAGTACATACAGCGATAAGTGCTATAAAAATGTTTCAGACTTAGGGTACGTTCACATATATCAGTTGCATCAGCATCAGCTTTTTTGTCCCTCGAGTAATTACAACTGATGCAAAAATGAATCAGTTGCAATCAGGCTTTTCAAAAATGTTTTCTACAAGACCATCAGTTGTCATCGGTTGTTGTTAGTTGTCATCAGTTTTTACCATCCGTTTTTAACCCCTTCCCTCTTTAGCCACTTTTGACCTTCCTGACAGAGCCTCATTTTTCAAATCTGACATGTTTCACTTTATGTGGTAATAACTTCGGAATGTTTTAACCTATCCAAGCGATTCTGAGATTGTTTTCTCGTGACACATTGAACTTTATGTTACTGGCAAAATTTGCTCGATACATTCAGTATTTAAATGTGAAAAACAGCAACATTTAGCGAAAAATTGCAAAAATTTGCATTTTTCTACATTTTAATGTATCTACTTGTAAGACAGGCAGTTATACCACACAAAATAGACACTAATTAACATCCCCCATATGTCTACATTAGATTGACATCATTTTTTGAACATCCTTTTAATGTTCTATGACGTTACAAGGCTTAGAACTTTAGCAGCAATTTCTCACATTTTCAAGAAAATTTCAAAAGGCTATTTTTAGAGGGGGCAGTTCAGATGTGAAGTGGCTTTTAGGGCCTTATATATTAGAAACCTCCAAAAAGTCACCCCATTTTAAAAACCCTTCAGGAATTAAACCAAAGTAGAGGTGAAATGTACAAATGACATTTTTTGTTGTTGCAGAAATTAATTTTTAATCAATTTTTTTTGTAACACAAAGTTTTACCAGAGAAACGCAACTCAATATTTATTGCCCAGGTTCTACAGTTTTAGGAAATATCCAACATGTGGCCCTAGTGCGGTAATGGACTGAAGCACTGGCCTCAGAAGCAAAGGAGCACTTAGAGGATTTTGGGCCTCCTTTTTATTAGAATATATTTTAGGCACCATGCCGGGTTTGAAGGGCTCTTGCGGTGCCAAAACAGTGGAAATCCCCCAAAAGTGACCCCATTTTGGAAACTACACACCTTAAGAAATTATCTAGGGGTATAGTGAGCATTTTGATTCCACAGGTTTATTGCAGAAATTATTGGAAGTAGCCTGTGAAAATGGAAATCTACATTCTTTCAAAGAAAATGTAGGTTTAGCTAATTTTTTCTCATTCCACAAGGACTAAGGAAGAAAAAGCACCACAAAATTTGTAAACCAATTTCTCCTGAGTAAAACAATACCCCATATGTGGTAATAAACGGCTGTTTGGACACACGGCGGGGCTTAGAAGGGAAAGTGCGCCATTTGGCTTTTGGAACTCAAATTTAGCAGGAATGGTTTTCGGAGGACATGTCGCATTTGCAAAGACCCTGAGGGACCAAAACAGTGGAAACCCCACACAAGCGGCCCTATTTTCGAACCTACACCCCATGAGGAAATTATCTAGGGGTATAGTTAGCATTATGACGCCGCAGGTTTTTGCAGAAATTATTGGAAGTAGGCCGTGAAAATGAAAATCTACATTCTTTCAAAGAAAATGTAGGTTTAGCAAATTATTTTTCATTTCCACAACGACTAAAGGAGAAAAAGCACTGCAAAATTTGTAAAGCAATTTCTTCAGAGTAAAACAGTACTCCATATGTGGTAATAAACGGCTGTTTGGACACACGGCGGGGCTTAGAAGGGAATGTGCGCAATTTGGCTTTTGGAGCTCAAATTTAGCAGGAATGGTTTGTGGAGGCCATGTCACATTTGCAGAGCCCCTGAGGGGACAAAACAATGAAAACGCCCAAAAAGTGACTCCATTTAGGAAACTACACCCCTTGAGGAATACATCTAGGGGTGTAGTTAGCATTTTGACCCCCCAGGTGTTTCATAGAATTTATTAGAATTGGGTGGTGAAAATAAAAACAATCCTTTTTCTTCAATAAGACATAGCTTTTGCTCAAAATTTGTAATTTTGTCAACAAATAAAGGAAAAAACGAACCCCAACATTTGTAAAGCAACTTCTCTGGAGTACGGAAATACCCCATATGTGGTCATAAACTGCTGTTTGGGCACACGGCAAGGAACAGAAGAGAAGGAGTGGCATTTGGCTTTTGGAGCACAGATTTTGCTAGATTGGTTTCTTGACACCATATCGCTTTTGCAAAGCCTCTAAGGTACCAGTACAGTGGAAACTACCCAAACGGGACTCCATTTGTGATACTAAACCCTTTGAGGAATTAGTCTAGGGGTGTAGTGAGCATGTTGACTCCACAGCTGTTTCATAGATTTTATTTGAATTGGGCAGTGAAAATAAAAATTTAATTTTTTTTCCAATAAGACGTAGCTTTAGCTCAAAATTTTTCATTTTCTCAAAAAATAAAGCAGCAAAAGAACCCCAACATTTGTTAAACAATTTTTCCGAGTATAGCAATACCCCATATGTGGTTATAAACTCATTTTTGGGCACACAGCAGGGCTCCGAATGGAAGGAGTGCCATTTGGCTTTCGGAGTACAGATTTTGCTGGATTGGTTTCTGGTCGCTATGTAGCATTTGTAAAACCCCTGTGGGACCAAAACAGTGGAAACCCCGCAAAAGTGACCCCCATTTTGGAAACTACACCCCTCAAGGTATTCACCTAGGGGTGTAGTGAGCATGTTAACCCTGTAGGTGTTTTGCATAAATTAGTGTGCACTCGATATTGCAGAGTGAAAATGGGATTTTTCAATAGATATGCCAATATGTGCCCAGCTTGTGCCACCATAACAAGACAGCTCCCTAATTATTATGCTGTGTTTCCCGGTTTTAGAATCACCCTACATGGGGCCCTAATCTTTTGCCTGCACATTTGACAGGGCTCAGGAGTAAGAGACTACCATGCGAAATGTAAGCCTAATTTGGCGATTTACACAGAATTGGTTCACAATTGCAGAGGCTCAGATGGGAAATAATAAAAGAAACCCCTGAGAAGTGACCCCATTTTAGAAACTTACCCCATCAAGGCATTTATTAAGGGGTGTAGTGAGCATTTTCATCCCACATGTCTTTTCCATAAATAAATGCGCTGCATATGGTGCAAAGTAAAAATTTCAATTTTTCCCCAGAATTGCCAATTCAGTGGCAAGTATGTCGTGCCCAGCTTATGCCACTTTAGACACACACCCCAAAAATTGTTAAAAGGGTTCTCCCGGGTATGGCGGTGCCATATATGTGGAAGTATACTGCTGTTTGGGCACGCTGTAGGGCTCAGATGGGTGGGAGCGCCATTTGCCTTTTGAAGCGTAGATTTTGCTTGGTAGTAGTTTTGTTTGAGTATTACTGGTGTTTCCGTTTATAATGTGGGGGCATATGTAAGCTGGGCAGAGTACATCAGGGGCATAATCAGGTGGTCTAATAATGGGGTAAACAATAAAATAATCCATAGATGTGTATTAGGGCTTATTTAGACGAACGTGTAATACGTCCATGCAACGCGCGTGATTTTCAAGCGACTCGCACGGACCCATGTTAGTCTTTGGGGCCGTGCAGACTGTCCGTGAGTTTCACGCAGCGTGTGTCCGCTGCGTAAAACTCACGACATGTCCGATATTTGTGCGTTGTTCACGGATCACGCACCCATTGAAGTCAATGGGTGCGTGAAAATCACACGTAGCACACAGAAGCACTTCCGTGTGCCGCACGTGATTCGCGCCACAGCAGTATAAAGTATGAATGAAAACAGAAAAGCACCACGTGCTTTTCTGTTTACAAACATACAGAGTGTCATAATGATGGCGGCTAGGCAAAAATCATGCATCCACGCATCATACGCGTCAGACACACGGAGCTGTTAAGTACCTTTTGAGCGCGCAAAACGCTGCGTTTTTTGCGTGCGCAAAATGCACACGCTCGTGTAAATCCGGCATTACGCTGTGAGGCAATCATTTCTGTACAGGCTGGTGTCGCACTGATAAACGTTGTCTTTACTTATCCCCCTTTTGGTCCACACTCCGCACCTTTGGAGCTTGGGGAATTTTGCTAGGAAGTATTATCCTGGTATAATATGGGCGCCCTCGCTTCTAGAAGATATGGTTGGACCCCCCCTTCCTGGTTCCCTAATTTTAGGGCCCTGATAAATCGCCTGTTGAAACAGGCGAAATGTTCCCCTCTGATCTGCACAACTGCATATTTTCTTTATTTCCTGACTTATGGAAGCCTTAACTAATTTTATTTTTTCATAGACGTAGTGGTATGAGGGCTGTTTTTTTGCGGGACGAGCTGTAGTTATTATTGGTACCATTTTGGGGTACATGCGACTTTTTGATCACTTTTTATCCTTAACAGCAATTCTGGCATAGTTTCTTTTAGGGCATGACCACACGTGGCGGATTTCCTCCGCAACTGTCCGCATCAATGCCGCACAGAATCTGCGTTGCAGATTCTGCTGCGGATCTGCACAAAATGTGCAGTAAATTGATGCGGACTAGCTGCTGCGGACTGCGGTAAAAGTACTTCCCTTCTCCCTATCAGTGCAGGATAGAGAGAAGGGACAGCACTTTCCCTTGTGAAAGTCAAAGAAATTCATACTTACCGGCCGTTGTCTTGGTGACGCGTCCCTCCTTCGGCATCCAGCCCGACCTCCCTGGATGACGCGGCAGTCCATGTGACCACTGCAGCCTGTTATTGGCCTGTGATTGGCTGCAGCCGTCACTTAGACTGAAACGTCATCCTGGGAGGCCGGACTGTAGACAGAAGCAGGGAGTTCTCGGTAAGTATGAACTTCATTTTTTTTTACAGATAGCTGTATATTGGGATCGGTAGTCACTGTCCCGGGTGCAGAAACAGTTACTGCCGATCGCTTAACTCTTTCAGCACCCTGGACAGTGACTATTTACTGACGTCTCCTAGCAACGCTCCCGTCATTACGGGAGCCCCATTGACTTCCTCAGTCTGGCTGTAGACCTAGAAATACATAGGTCCAGCCAGAATGAAGAAATGTCAAGTTAAAAAAGCAAGACGCATCCGCAACACACATAACATGTGCATGACAGCTGCGGACTTCATTGCGGAAATTAGAATCTCCATTGAAGTCAATGGAGAAATTCCGCCATGAGTCCGCCACTGCTCCGCAACAGACAGAGCATGCTGCGGACACCAAATTCCGCTCCGCAGCCTATGCTCCGCAGCGGAATTTTACGCATCGTCTAAATGAACACTGCTAAATTAAAGTGGAAGTCAATGGACAAACGGCTCCGCTGCGGATTAACGCTGCGGAGTGTCCGCAGCGGAATTTAAGTGAAATTCCGCCACGTGTGAACCCAGCCTTAGGGTTTTTTTTATACAGCGTTCAACATGCGTTATAAATTACATGTTAACTTTATTCTGCAGGCCAGTACGATTCCGGCGATACCTAATTTATAGCCCTGTTTTATGTTTTACAACTTTTTGCACAATAAAATTTATTTTGTAAAAAGAATGTATTTTTTCTGTCGCAATGTTGTGAGAACCATAACTTTTTAATTTTTTCGTTGACGGAACTGTATGAGGGCTTTTTTTTGCGAGACGAGCTATAGTTTTTATAGGCACCATTTTTGGATACATGTGACTTTTTAATCACTTTTTCTTTCAATTTTTGTAAGGCAAAGTGACCAAAAACCATAAATTCTGGCATTATTTTTTACGTTTTTTTTTTACTCCGTTCACCGCGTGGAATAAATAACATAATATTTTTATAGTTTAGACCGTTATGGTCACGGCGATACCAAATATGTATGGTTTATTTATTTATTTTTCAATAATAAAGGACTTGATAAGGGAAAAAGGGCGATTGTGTTTTATTTTATTACTTAAAACTTTTATTAAATTTCTACTTTTTTTTCACATTTTTTTTCACTTTTATTTTAGACTTTACTTTAGTCCCACTAGGGGACTTGAAGGTCCAAAAGTCAGATTTTTTTTCTAATACATTGCACTACCTACCTAGTGCAATGTATTAGATCTGTCAGTCATTCACTGACAGCAAGCCGATTAGGCTTCGCCTCCGAACAGGGCCTAATCGGCTTCCGTAATGGCAAACAGGAGGCCATTATTAGGTCTCCTGGTGTCATAATAGCAGTCGGCAGTCGTGCGATTGCAGGGCATAGCTTGCGATCTGCTAGCAACCACAAAGATGGGTTGATGCATCTGAGGGGTTAATGGCAGGGATCGGAGCTAGCTCCGGTTCCTGTCGTTACAAGTGGATGTCAGCTGTAACATACAGCTGATATCCACCGCTGATGATGCCGGCTCATCACCTGAGCCGGCGCCATGTTGCCGGCGGCTACGGAAGCCTTTCAGGCCCGCCTCTGGGCGGGGGCTGCAAGTTTTCCGTGCTAGGCACACCGGGAGGCCAGTATTAGGCCTCCGGTTGCCATTGCAGCCACCGACACCCCGGCGATTTCATTGCTGGGGTGTCGATGAGCTGCAAACACCTTAAATGTAGCGATTGCTTTTGACGGCTGCATTTAAGGGGTTAATGGCGGGGATCGAAGCTAACTTCGGTCCCCGCCGTTACAGCAGGATATCAGCTGTCAGATACAGCTGACATCCGGGGATGATGGCACCGACTCAGCATCTGAGTCGATGCCATGCATTTGTTGTAAGTATACGACATTTTGCGGGAAGCACTGGCTTTCCATGTCGTATACTTACGACAAATGTCGGGAAGGGGTTAATATCAGCTTTTACCACAATGGTCCACCAAAAATATAGTCTAGGGTCTGAAAATGTGCCAATTTTATCAGTAGTGCAAAGAGCGAATGTACCTCATACGACACAGTACCCAGCTTTCCCAGCTATCACAACGTTCACAACGTTTAAGAAATTGATTAATAATTAACTTTTATTGGATATAACTAAATAAAGGGTAATAAAGTGGGACATACGTCATATATAATAAAAATAGCCAGAGTGGACCAGCAATGAGATAAGTATAGAGACGTGATCGGATTTCTATGTGTGGAGTGCGCTTGAGCACTAGTGTGGCAAAACGGCGGCAGTCGTACGTTGTGCCGCCGATACTATCAGTCTAATAGCTGGCCTGACTCTGAATTAAAATTAGGACAGAAGCCCACCCGACATGTTTCGCTACGACCGTAGCGTCCTCAGGGGTTCTATATGTCGTATGTCCCACTTTGTTACCCTTTTTTTAGTTATATCCAATAAAAGTTAATTATTAATCAATTACTTCAACGTTATGATAGCTGGGAAAGCTGGGTACTGTGTCCTATGAGGCACATTCGTTTTTTGCATTAGTTGTTTGTTGCCCACCAGCTATCAGG
Organism: Rhinoderma darwinii; assembly: GCF_050947455.1. NCBI lineage: Eukaryota > Metazoa > Chordata > Amphibia > Anura > Rhinodermatidae > Rhinoderma > Rhinoderma darwinii. The sequence continues at coordinate 20,916 of NW_027463276.1, read as the reverse complement.
GTCATCCATATTTCTTGAATTTTATCAGTAGTGCACACTCCCTGTAGATAGTGTTACACAGCCCCCTGTAGATAATGCAACACAGCTCTTGTAGATAATGCCACACACACCCCCTGTAGATAGTATTACACAGCCCCCTGTAGATAGTGCCACACAAACCTCAGTAGATAGCTCCACATACACCCCCTGTAGATAGCGCCACACAGCCCCCTGTAGATAACGCCTTACACCCCATGCATATAGCGCCACACAGCCCACTGTAGGTGGTGCCACACACCCCCTGCAGATAGTGCCACACAGGACACAGCCCCCTGTAAATAGTGCCACCCATATACCCCCTTTAGATAGTGCCACCCCTGTCCCCACTGTAGACAGCATTATTGGGGCTCCCTCTAGGAGTCGAATCCCCGGCCAGAGCCGCTTCCTCGCCACCTATAAAAAACTTTAAAAAAATAAGATAAAAGAAGTTATATATATATATTTTTTTTTAATGGAGTATAAAGTTTTTTCAAATAAAATAGATAGGGTCATGGTGGTGACTGGTACAACTCCCTAAGTTTCCACTGTCTTTCCTGTGTTTTGCAAGGCACAGGCAGTAATCCCCAGAAAACTACCTTGGAGGTCCCTATCTTCAGATTGGACCCTAGTTCTTTAAAATTATTTTCAATGGTCCTCCACCTCGATGTATTCTGTTGTTGATTCCCACATGAAACCTGACAGCTGGATCATCACCCCCTCCCAGCAATTTATCCACCTATTCCACCACACGCCGACTCCTGGCACCAGGGAGACAGCAAACCATTCGGTTAATGTGGTCTGGACAACAAATTATTATTTTCGTCTTACCTATTATAGGATCCCTAGCCCTACTGTCTAGCCCTACCTGTATTACCATTCCCTCGACTACTAACTGGGCTGTCCTTTCAACTATTAGGTCAGGATCACACCAAAACTTTGATGCCGTTTTTGTCTTATTTATTTTTTTAGCTAAATAGAGGAGTGGACACAAAAAAAGATACAGCCTGTTCTTTATACCTTTCCTTCCTTTTAGGATCCACTTCTGGTTTTAGCTGAAAGAACAGAGCCAAACGCTGCACCAAAAACTGTGTGATCTTGGTCTGCAAAGGTTGGGTTCTCACGGACGCAGTCGAGGTGCGGCTGCAGCCACGCCGGCATATACATCAGAACAGTTTTAAAATTGACAGGGAATAGCACATTTATTGTTAATGGCCGTTCAGCTATGAGGCCTGCAGCATGCCTGGTGATGCTGCTAGCAGGCGATATGGCTGCTACAGCGGTAGCGATGCCACATTCAATAATATCTACGTCTTTAGGATGCATATACTAATGAACCCTATGGCTGAGCAGGGAGGTGTCTCCTTGCTCTGCCATTTACTAGGCTACAGGCCACGTTCGGCCTGTAGTCTATCAGGCGCAGGAACAGGATCCCTGTGCAGGCCGGCGTGATGACGTCACTGGATCACACCATTCTACAAAATCCATATATTATGGATTTATGGATATGTATCCTTATGGTGCTTTGGAGCAACTCTGTTTGTTGCGGGAACGGGGCTTAGGTGAGTATAAAAGTTTTTGGTTTTATTTGGGGGGGAGATATCTACAGGGGGGCCCTATCTACAGGGGGGCTGTCTGGCACGATCTACAGGGGGGGCGCTATCTACAGGGGGGATTGCATGGCGCTATCTTTGGGGGGGACTGTATGGTGCTATCAAGAGGCGGGGCTGTATGCACTATCTACAAGGGGGAGGTGGGGGGCGCTATCTACAGGGGGCAGTATGGTGCTAGCTACAGGGAGGGCAGTATGGCGCTGTATACGGGGGGGCTGTTTGGCACTATCTACAGGGGGGCTGTTTGGCACTATCTACAAGTGGGAGGTGGGGTGTGCTATATAGAGGGGTCTGTATGACACTATCTACAGGGGGGGGCTGTTTGGCACTATCTACAAGGGGGATGTGGGGGGCACTATCTACAGGGGGGGCTGTATGGCACTATCTGCAGGGGGAGCTGTATGGGACTATCTACAAGGGGGGGTTGGGGGCGCTATCTACAGGGGGCTGTCTGGCAATGTATACAGGGATGGGCTGTATGACACTATCTACAGGGGGGGGCTGTATGGCAATATCTACAGGGGGGGCTGTATGGCACTATCTACCAGGAGGAGATGGGAGGCACTATCAACAAGGGGGAGGTGGGGTGCACTGTCTACAGGGGGCTGTATGACACTAACTACAAGGGGGAGGTGGGGGCACTATCTATAGGGGGAGCTGTATGGCATTATCTACAAGGGGTAGGTGGGGGGCACTATCTACAAGGGGGCTGTATGGCACTGTCTATAATGGGGGGCTATCTACAAGGGGGGTGTGACACTCTACAGGGGGGGCTATATAGCACTGTCTACTGGGGACTGTATGGCACAATCTACAGGGGGTACTATCTACAAGGGGGGGCTGTGTGTGGCACCCAGGGGAGGGGGGGCCCAGTCAAAAGTTTGCTATTGGGCCCAGTCTTTCCTAGTTACGCCCCTGGTTCCAACATTTGTTTGAATTGGATATTACACATAGAGGAGGGATAAAGCAACCAATCCGCACGCTGCTTTCATGCACCTAGCTGCCTCAAAAAACGGTAATCTGATTGGTTGTCTCAAAGGACTCGGACAGCGGTCTCTCAGTCTCAAGAGAGTAAATGCTTTCCATAAAAAGATCAAATATTTCTCAATATAGCAGAAATGCAAAAAGAATTAGACTAATTAGTTCTCAAGAATCTGAAGAAGATCATGAGGCGACACTTACTGCAGCTCAAGAACGTCAGGCTAGAACTCGCGCATCAGAAACTTCTACCCAGCGTGAGTCTCGGCTAAGTACACAGCGTGCTCTCTGGAGAGTAACGAGGAACGCGAGGCACGACTATCTGCTGACTGACAGCGCCATGTGAGTCTGAAACTTTTACCGATAGAGAATCTCGCTTGAGTTGTCAGAGAGCCTGCACAGCGGCCTCTCGAGAGCTTGAAAGTAGTGAAGAACGTGAAGCACGATTAAACGCCGATCGTAAACGTCACAACTATGCCAGAGCTCTCGAGAGCGAAGACCAATATCAATGACGATTGGAATCAGCTAAAGAGAATTATGAACGCACGATAATGAAGTTATTTATTGACTGAAAGGGAAAGAGTAGATGAAATACGGAAGGCAGAAACAGCAGAACAACGTCAATCACGCTTAGAGACTGATCGAATTCGACACTCTCTTAATAGAATGTCTATTTCATCAGAAGATTCAGATGAGTCTCAGGAGTATGGTGCGGCAAACAATGTTGTTCCTTGGGTCAATAAGGAAACAGCAGGTTTTATGTATCTCCCTAGGATTGACTATGCTGAATTCGCTTCCGTAGGTGGTATGGTCGTAATTTGCAATTTTTGCGGTGCTCTCAAATGGAGAAAAGAAGCAAATGGAATAGCTTATAAAACAACTTTTAAATGGTGACCATCCACAATCAAAACACTTCTTACACAGTATCCGTTTATATAACAGCGCATTCCAAATGACATCTTTTGTGACCAAACTAATTACAGAGGGACCATTCTTGCCAAACTTCAAGGTGCAAGGCCAAGTTTACCATCTCATCGGATCTTTGCTACCACAAGATCAGCCAAAATGTCTTCAGATTTATTTAGTATCAGATTACAATGAACAGGCCAATATTAGAAATCAGAACTTTCCACAACTAAATAGTAACCTTATATCTCCACTTCAAAACATTCTGCATCAGGTGAATCTGTATGTGCATAATTTCAAAGCTGCATTACAGTTTATTTCGCAGGGGCAAAGCAATGATTACAAAAAGATCATCAGCGCAGATAAACGTTCTATTGCTGAACACCGCGCCAGGTATAACACCCCCGTCACAGATGAAGTTGCAGAGGTTTTAGTTGATCAGGAGTGCGAAAGGCGTGAAATCGTGTTGCGCACTCACGACGATCGCCTGCAACACTTTTTCGAAACACACAGAGCTTACGATGCCCTGCAATATCCTTTAATTTATTGCCACGGCGATGATGGGTACAATTTTGGACTCTACCAAGTTAATCCTACTACTACGGTAACAAATTTTCATAAAAATATATCAGCCCAGCAATTTTATTCATACCTGCTGCAGATAAGGCATAATCGTTTTATCTATTTGTAACGATTTAGAGGATTGTTCAGCCAATTTATTGTCGACATGTATGAGAAAATAGAGACGGAGCATTTAGTGTACATACACACTAACCAGACACGTTTACGTGCTGAAGATTACATGCATCTGCGAGACGCCATGCAACAAGATAATAACATGGAAAACGTAGGGCGATTAGTTATTCAGCCATCCAGTTTTACCGGTGGTCCGAGTTACATGCATGAACGTACACAAGATGCTTTCTGCTACGTCCGAAAATACGGCCGGCCTGACCTTTTCATAACGTTCACAGCTAATCCAAGTGGTACGAAATATCCCAAGAACTTCTCGCAGGACAGAGGTCTTATGATTGGCATGATATTATAGCCAGAGTTTTCCACTTAAAACTAAAGTTGATCGACCTGATCACAAAACAAAATGTTTTCAGTTCAGCTCTTTTTTTCATGTACAGCGTTGAGCGGCAAAAGCGATTCTTGCCACAGGCCCACATTCTCCTGTTGCTGCAAGAAAAAATTCATCACGATGCTGTTGACATGGTCATAAGTGCTAAATTTCTTGACCGGAACGAGGATCCGATATTGCACGAGATTGTAAAGACGCACATGGTTCATGGGCCATGTGGCGCTTTAAATAGAAACTCTCCTTGCATGCAGGAGGGGAATTGCTCTAAAAGATACCCTAGAACGCTATTAGAGCAAACGATTTTGGGGGAAAACGGATATCCGTTGTATTGTTGAAGATCACCCCTACAAGGCAGTTTCACAGCTACAGTCAGGTTACATGGTCAAGAAATTGTTTTGAACAATCGATTGGTTGTACCTTATTCACCGGTGTTATCAAGAACATTTCAAGCTCACATCAACGTCGAAAAATGTAACAGTGTTGAAGCCATCAAATATACAGTGCCCACCAAAAAGTTCCGGAACACCCTCATAACTTTTGAACGGTTCGGGGTAGAGGGTTGAAATTTGGTGTGATTTAATGGGGTCATAAAATCTACCAGTTAATGAAAAAAAAAAAGAACACCCCCACCCCCTTGTTGGCGGTGGGGTGGGAGGGTGTAGCAAAAACTTAAATGACATGGGGTGTCAAGTGTGGGCTCATTTGAAAGCTCTTTTCAATACAAAAATGAAGCTGCAAACGATTTTAAGAAAGGATTTTTTTTCGGTGAGATATTTAACGTTAAAGTTATCATCTTCATAATCAGCTATCGCAGGTGTTAGGTGGGGGTGATTTTTTTTTTGCGTTAACTGGTAGATTTTATGACCCCATTAAATCCCACCAAATTTCAACGCTCTACCTCGAGCCCTTCAAAAATTATGAGGGTATTCCGGAACTTTTGGTGGGCACTGTATATGTAAATATGTCAACAAGGGTAGTGACCAGGACACGTTTGCGTTGAGAAATAATAATGAATACGACGAAGTCACGAGGTTCCAATATATAAGCTCTTCCTAGGCGGTGTGGAACATTTTGAGCTTCCACATTCACGAGAGACATCTGCCAGTAATGCATCTTGATGTTCACCTTGAAGGCGGGAAACAGGTGTACTTTAACCGTGAAAATGTGGCAGAGAGGTTAGAAAACCCGAGACAAACCACTTTGCTGGCATACTTTCAACTTTGGGAAACAGATGATTATGCAAAAACTGTTATATAACGAAGTTTCGTCATATTATACTTTAAATAAGCAGCAAGGTGTTTTCAACCGTAGAAGACATGGAACAGCTGTGAATGGTGAGCCCGGAATTTTAATAGAACACGTCATTGGAAGAGTCTATACGGTGCATGCAAACAACTCCGAATTCTATTACTTACCCTTACTTCTACATACAGTGCAAGGACCTAATTCTTTTGCCGAATTGCGAAAGGTTGACGATATTGAATATCCTACTTACCGGGCTGCTTGCCGAGTGCGTCACTTGCTAGATGGTGATCAGCATTGGGATGGCGTTTTGGCCGAAGCATGCGTCAGCGATAGTCCACATCGCTTTTGTTTACCATTTTACTTTTTTTTTTTTTTCTTTGTGGACTTTCGGATGCTGCACAGTTGTGGCAAAAATATCAGGAAAAATTAGTTGACTTTTTCAGGAATGCACAACTAAACAATAGCGGCGAACTGAACGACCGCTTGCGTGAAAGTAATATGAATCGATGTTTGCTGGCTATCCAAGACATAGTTACATCCAGTGGTGTAGCTATAGGGGTCGCAGCGGTCGCAATTTTGACCGGGCCCCGAAGCCAGGGGGGCCCGAGGCCCCCCGCATCACATCAATAAAAAGTTACTATAGTAATTCGGCCCGCGGGCCCCTGTTACTATAGTAACTGACAGTACTTACCTTCCTGGTTACAGAGTGCAGCAGAAGTCCTGACGTCACGGCGCTGTGTGCAGCGCATGATGTCACAACGCTATGCGCCGCGCACAACATCGTGATCCTGGATGGAGTCAGGTCAGAACTTCCGCCGCGGCTGAAGAGGAGGGTAAGATTAATATCCCTGTCTGCTGAAGCTGATTGGTGGGGTCCGTCTCCCGGGTTGCTGGGACCACCACCCACCGCCACCAGGGTTGATGGGAATAGCCGGGTACGATCCAGTACCTGACCATCTGTAGTGATGGTCAGCCATCGGGGTGGCCGCAGGCTGGTATTATCAGGCAGGGAAAGGCCAGAAACAGCGGCCCTTCCCACCCTAGAAATGCTAGGCTGCTGCTGCTTTATTGTATCTGGCTGGTTATGAAAAACGGAGGGGACCATTGTGCTTGGTCAGGCACAACTCTGATGCGTGCATGGGTTAATGTGGAAATAGCTGCTGCCAAGGTCTGATCCGGGAACAGAGATTGTTACCGCCAGAATAAGTGAGAAAAAAGACCAAAAATGGCCTGTTGAAGAAATCAGTTCGATGTCGTAACGCGTAGCCTATCTATTAATAAAGCATATTTATTTATTTATATACTTCAATGTTTTAAACTTCATTTTAGCAGCGCCGTTATAGGTCCAATTTTGGTCTTTTTTCTCACTTCATAGCAGCCACATTGTTGCCCGGAGGCAAAACCGCCCATACAATTTTCAAGATCCCAAGTGACTTGAATCTTACGGAAAGCCCAGTGTGTAATGTTTCTAGAAACCGCGACAAAGCAAGGGTTCTACGCGATTGCTGCTTAGTAATATGGGATGACTGCACTATGGAAAAACGTAAAGCGGTAGAAGCGGTAGATAGAACCTTGTGAGATATCAGACAAAATGACCAGCCCATGGGTGGTATGACAATGCTTTTCTGTGGCGATTTTAGGCAGACTTTGCCAGTCATACCACGAGGAACGAGGGCAGATGAAGTTAGAGCCTGCCTAAAGAGCTGAAGTCTGTGGAGCAACGTTATACCCATGCATTTAACAATAAATTTGCGGGCGCGAACAGGAGGCAACCCAAATGCACAAGACTTTTCAGATTTATTACAAAAAATTGGTTACGACACGTTTCCGCAAGAAGAAGGGAAAGTTATTTCGCCTGATAATTAATCTTGTACTGTTCCATCACCGCAAGACCTCATTTCTTCTGTGTATGGTGACCCAACGCAAACAACAAATCATGAAAACTCTTGGCTATGCGAAAGAGCTATTTTGACCCCTCGCAACGACCAGGCAGCAGCAATAAACGCTTAAATATTGACGTGTGTTCATGGGGAAAGTGCAGAATATATCTCTATCAACAGAGTCATTGAACAAGAAGACGCTACCAACTATCCGGTGAAATTTTTTAATTCCCTAAGCACACCCGGTCTTCTGTGACACAAAATTAATTAAAAAGTCGGCGTCCCCATTATTCTCCTTAGAAATTTAAGCCCACCAAAACTATGTAACGGCACCCGACTAAAAATCACAAATCTACAACAAAACGTGATAAAAGCTGAGATTTTAACAGGATGCGGCGCAGGTGATAGCGTTTTTATACCCCAAATCCCCCTCATTCTAAATAATTTTCCCTTCAGTTTTAAACATGTACAGTTTCCTGTCAGCTTATGTTACGCTATGACCATCAACAAAGTGCAGGGCCAAACACTGCGCGTTGCGGGCGTGGACCTCAGTGTCAGCTGCTCTGCGCACGGGCAGCTCTATGTGGCAATCTCCCGTATTAGCAACTCCACCAATATTTATGCATGCATTCCTGGTGTTTCTACTGCTAACATTGTTTACAGGAAAACGTTATAGTAGTGAACCTGATTACTGAAAGAAAACAATTTTTAAATAAAGTTTGTTTATTGTCTTTGTTTTTTTTTCCACTTTGTTTTGAGTATGGTCCAAGGCTAGGAGTATACTTATAATAAACGGCATTGGTACGTTTTTCAGTGGTCTGCGCGTACGAAGACACGGGCACAGCTAGTTAAAAACATAATATCATTGTATCTTTTTCATTTCTTTTGTAGAAGTCCCACCACTTTCCCCATTTCCTGTCTCTGCTATTCCCACTAGATTTTAAATAGTGTCAGTATGATCTGTAAATTATGTGTCTGAAGAAGGAGCTGGTCCTGCTCCGAAAGACTCTTGTTGCTGGATTAGTCTTCATTTACAATAAGCAGCACCCACAGTGGATTAAATTATGTCACGGTTTGTGAGTATGTTGACCCACTAGTCCGCACTGCCGTAGCAGGGAGGCAGCTGGCCAAACAGGGAACCCCAGCAATACAAAGTCCCGCACAAGGGTACGTGGATAGTCCAGACAGTGGCCGCAGCTCTTGCACGGATCGAGGTGGGTGCAGCAGGTAACGCCAGACGTGGCGGATCCCTCTGGACGTGGCAGATGACACAGGACATGGCGGATGACACAGGACGTGGCAAACAACAGCAGGTGCAGTAGAAAACTACTCCAACTAGTAGGCACAGGAACAAGAACACAGCACGGGATACAGGTAACGGGGCACGGGTAGCAACTGGAACGGGAAACACTAAGGGACCATTTGCAAGACAGACATGGGATATACTAACAACGCTCAGGCAAGGATCAGAAGGGCTGGGGCCGCCTTAAAGTCCAAGAAATTATGTGAGTTGATGATGATGATTGTCTTCATGTGCGCGGGCACGAGCGTGCGCGCGCACCCTACGGGACACAGCGGACCGGAGCGGAAGTGAGCGCTGGCGTCTCCTATGAAGGAGATGGGGACCAGCGCTCACAGATCCATGGCTGCGGGCATCAGGAGGTGAGTAGACCCGACGGCCCGCGGCCATGGACGATACATATTATCTTTTTTACACCCATTGAGCCATTACAACAACTGATCGATTTGGATATCGGGACCGATCCACGGCAGCAGCTTTTCCACTACCTAAATGACAGGCCCTCTACATTGTTGTGCGCTGAGCACAGCATGATGGGTGAGCACCTCCCAGTGGAGACAATATATATTTTTTTATACATGGTTAATGTCCTGTATAGTGCTCTCCCAAGATCATAGATTTTTCTCCACTCCATGTTAATTGGCTTTAAGAAAATCTCATTGAGGCCCCATGCACGCGACTGTAGTTTTCATCCGTAATTATGGATCAGGTAAATTACAGATGAAATTTCAGACCCATACTGTCACGATCTGTGGGTATGTGGACCCACTTGACAGTACCGCAAGAGCGGAATAGCAGCTGGCCAAACAGGGTACAAGTCAATGTCTATAGTTCGGATAAAGGTACCTGTGGCAATTCAGACAGTAGCGATGGTTTAGGCTCGGATGGAACTCAGGCAGCAGGCAGACAACAGGTGCGGTGAAACAGAGCGGGTGTAGTAGGGGACACAACATAACTACAACTCTGTACAGCACAGGAACACGGTAGCACCAGTGCCACACCTGCCATGAGGCGAGGTGAGCCGACAGCCACAGGCGGCGCCACCTACTGACTGGAACGGGGGGAGGGGGCATGCAGACTTAGCAGACGTGCCGCATGATGGGCACGTCTGTAACACTCCTCCTCCTCTCTGACGCTGTACGCAGCACGTGCCGCCAGAGAGGAGCAAGTCTGCAGGAGGAGCGGTCAAGCGAAGAGGAGAAGTGTCGAGACGCACGAGGTATTCTCCTGCCTTAACCCGGTCGGCCGAAGCTGTTGGAACCGGGACCCGGGAGTATACTACAAGGGGCGCCTGGCATTTTACTGTCAGCCAAGGGCTCTATGGGGGTGGAATAATCCACCCCATAGAGCCCTTACATCACTATAATTGAAGGATAACGTGGAGGGGGGGGGGGGTCTGAGCGTCTGACTTACTGCAGATGGCTCTATAGGGGGGATTCTGCCCCCCTTTAGAGCACTCAGTCAGATGCTCAGACCCCCCTAACCTTGCAGTATAGTAACTAGTGAGGGCTCTATGGGGGGGCTAATTCCCCCTATAGAGCCTTCTGCTGTCAGTCAAACGCCCAGACCCCCCCCCCCTTGCAGTATACCCCCGGCCCCCTGGCGTTGGCCTACCCCTTTTAAATTAGATGGGGCAGGAAGCTGAGCGCAGTACAATCCTTCCCCATAAACCCCCGCTAATTCAAAAGTGACCGGCTGACGCTGAAGGGCGGGGGATTCTACAAGCGGTGGTCTGAGCAACTTACTGACAGCCGACGGCTCTATAGGGGGGAATAATCTTCCCCATAGAGTCCTCACTAGCTACCATACTACAGGATACAAAGCAGCTTTATTTCAAATAGTAACAATCATTTTCAATAAAAAGTAATTAAAACTTGCACGAATCGCCTTGATAGATATCTTTATTTTTATATATATATATATATATATATATACACGTTTTTAAAGGTGTACTTAGGCTTTAAACTGTAACTAAACTTTTATCATGTCATAGTTTTCATCGGTGGGGGACCGAGCACTGAGACCCCCACCGATCGCTAAAACTAAGCAGCAGAAGTGCTCGGGTGAGTGCTGTGCCACTTAATTTATGATCGACTTTCAGCCGAGTGAGCGGTGCACAGGCTCATAGACTTTCTATTGAGCCTGTACACTGCTCCAAGGAAAGCCAAACAGAATTGAAGTGGCACACCGCTCATCCGAGCACTTCTGTTGCTTCATTTTAGTGACTAGTGGGGGGGTCTCAGTGTACAGACCCCACTGGTTTTGACATGTCAAAAGTTTTTAAAAAAAGTTGTTACACTTTAAGGGCGGATTCAGACGAACGTTGCGTTTTTGCGCGTGCAAAAAACGCGGCGTTTTGCGCGCGCAAAAACCACTTGACAGCTGCATGTGTCATCCGTGTATGATGCGCGGCTGCGTGATTTTCGCGCAGCCGCCATCATAGAGATGAGGCTAGTCGACGCCCGTCACTGTCCAAGGTGCTGAAAGAGCTAACTGATCGGCAGTAACTCTTTCAGCACCCTCGACAGTGAATGCCGAACACAATATCGAGAAACCTGTTAAAAAAAAAAGAAAAAGTTCAAACTTACCGAGAACTTCCCTCCCGGCCGTTGCCTTGGTGACGCGTCCTTGGTGACGCGCCTCTCTTGACATCGGGCCCCACCTCCCTGGATGACGCGGCAGTCCATGTGACCGCTGCCGCCTGTGCTTGGCCTGTGATTGGCTGGAGCTGTCACTTGGACTGAATTGTCATCCCAGGAGGTCAGACTGGAGGAAGAAGCTGGGAGTTATCGTTAAGTCAGAACTTCGTTTTTTTTTTTACAGGTTCATGTATATTGGGATCGGAAGTCACTGTCCATGGTGCTGAAACAGTTTAACTCTTTCAGCACCCTGGACAGTGACTATCTCCTGACGTCGCGTACCGGAATTTTTTTTGCCGGGTTCGTCCAAAACGAGTACGGCCGAACCCCGGTGAAGTTCGGTTCGGTTGTCCGGGTTCGCTCATCTCAAAGACACTCCATTTGGATGTTTGGAAACAGAAAAGCACGTGGTGCTTTACTGTTTACATTCATCCTTTTGACAGCTGGTGCGCTGTTTCAGTCGGTTCGCACGGAAGTGCTTCCGTGCGACCTGCGTGGTTTTCACTCACCCATTGACTTCAATGGGTGCGTGATGCGTGAAATACGCGGAGATATTGAGCATATTGCGCTTTTTGCGCAGCTGACAAATGCTGCGCAAAAAGCACGGACTGTCTGTACTGCCCCATAGACTTGTATTGGTCTGTGCATGGCGCGTGAAAACCACGCGGCCCGCACGGACCCAATACACGTTTGTGTGAATCCCCCCTAAGGAGAACCTTTCACCTGACCATAAATGTGCATTTGAGTGCAGCATGTAATGGGCAGGGCTGCACAAACTCTGGGGCACTTTACATTTTTTTTCCTTATTTAGATATTGGTGCCGTAATATTTGGCACACGATATTTAAATAACACCATGAACTGTCAATGGGGCGGTAATTGGCAAGGGGGGGGCGTGTAACATCGCTGTGACACTGTCCAATCCGCTACGGACAGTGTCAACAGCAAGAGCTGGATAGAGGAGAGCATGTGCGCGCTCTCATTCTTCAGCTCTCGGCAGGCAAGTACAAGACTGTGTGATCTCTTGCGTGCGCGCACAGCTCCGATGCCATGGAACAGAAGAAGAATTCACACTCTTCTTCTCCTATTCTGTTCCGTAGTGGTGGCGGAGCTGCGCGCTCGCGCGCACACGCTCTCCTCTCTCCAGCTCTTGCTTTGACACTGTCCCTAGCTGATTGGACAGTGTCACAGCCATAGTAACACGCCCCCTTGCCAATTACCTCCCCATTGACAGTTCAGGGGGTTATTTAAATATCGGGTGACAAATATTTCGGCACCGATATCTAAATTACGAAGGAGGATAGGAATTTTTTTTAAATTAAAGTGCCCCAGAGTTTGTGCAGCCCTGCCCATTACATGCTGCACACGTATGGGCAGGTGAAAGTTTCTCTTTAAGGCCCCATGCACACGACCGTATTTTTTCCCTCCCATAAATACTGGCGTAAATACGGGTTCGTTGTCACCCGTATTCCACCCGTATTTACGGACCCGTTTTCTCTGCACTAACTGCCAGCCCCTTCTCCCTATCCGGCACTGATAGAGAGAAGAGGCTGCTGATCAGTGCTGGATAGAGGGAAGGGCCAGCCCCTTCTCTGTATCCAGCACTGATAGAGAGAAGAGGCTGCTGATCAGTGCTGGATAGAGAGAGGGGCAGCCCCTTCTCTCTATCCAGCACTGATCGCCAGCTTCTTCTCTATGTCCAGCTCTGATCGCCAGCCTCTTCTCTCTATCAATGCTGGATAGAGAGACAGGGCAGCCCTTTCGGGCAGAGTTTCCGCAGCGGAACGCAGCGATAGAAATAAAAAGAAGTTCATTACGTACCCCGGCCATTGTCTTTGTTAAGAAAAAAAATAATTACTGAGATCAATACTCCCCGATACAACCCTCTTTCATCATTTTTATTTTTTTTTTAAAAGTAGATCATCGAAGTAGTCCAATGAATCTACGATGTAGTCCAAACAGTCCAGCGGAGCCTACCAAAAAAAAGTTAGCAGTATAAAAATGTAAAAAAATGTGATTTGCCACAATAGAAACTAGAGGTCAAGGAAAAATAATTCCCCTTCATGTAACTCTGCTACCTATCAACTGAAAAGTCATCCGCCAGAGGGAAAAATGTTTCCCCATGGCAGAGTACAAGAAAGTCTACTTCCCAGGTGAGGCTTTCTTGTACTCCGCGATCAAGAAACGTTATTCCTCCTGGCGGATGATTTTTCCGTGACAGGTAGCAGAGTTCTTCCATAGCCGTGTTAGGGGGGCAAACTCGCCAATTTCCCAGTGCCCCCAGAATGGGCCGCTACTCTTGGGCCAGGGCTGTGTGCTTGCCCCCCAGACTAAAATTTGCCAGCCAACCCCTGGCCATTGGCTCCCTGCTCCGCCGTTTGCTCTTTTAGGCCACAGCCTGGTTTAGGCCTGAGGCCTACAAGAGATCAGGATCACCCTGATGACATCAACTGCCTGGCACAATGACGTCACTGCATCATGTCGTCCATGCCGTGCCACTGAACTCGGTTAAAAATCATAAGTCAATTAGGTAATAAAAAGGGGGCATAGAAGATGTTAAACCATTTTCAGTGATAATGCTGTGTTTCTGATCTATGATACTAAAGTAATACATTAAGTAGAATTCTTTAAATCTTTTCTATACATTAAACAGCACTTTAACAAATAAACAACAAATGTTTTCCTATTTAATTTTTTTTTAATATATATTGCGTGTTTGTTGTGTAAAGCTAGTAATGACAAAAACTCGGATAGATTGGGGGGGGGGGGGCATTTTTTTACAGTTCGCCTCAGGCAGCAGAGGGGCTAGGTTCACCCCTGGGTAGTTTGGGATACAGGATACAGGTAGCAGGAACGGGAACACTGGGAACTGGAAAACACCCAAGGGACCATTGCAAAGACTAACACGGGTAGGTACAAACAACGCTCAGGTAATGATGGAAGGGGCAGGGCCCTTCTTATAGTCTAGGGTGATCTGAGAGCAATCAGCTCAATCTCACACATGTGTGCGCTCTGGCCCTTTAAGGCTGGACTGAGCTCGCACACGCACCCTAGTGGTCACTGCGGGACAGGAAAACCGCATGTGCCAGCATCTCTGGAGAGAAAGGCGTCGGCAGGATGAGAGGAGTTCGTGATCAGCGACTGCGGACGTTCCACATTCATTACTATAGGCCACGGACACATTTCCGTATATTTACGGATGTGTGTCCGTGCCGTAGAAATGATCTGCAAAATATGGAACATGTTCTATTTTTGTCCGCAATTGCGGCACAGACTCGCCCATAGAAGTCTTTTTTTCAGAATTCTGAATGTTTTCAGAATTTGTCTAGAACTATAGCATAGAAAGTAAAGTTTTAGTTTAATGCATGACACTTTACTTGACAAGCTGACAAGCCTGGGCAGGTAAATGGAAATTAGTAAATGTATTGTAAAAGTATTACACCTACAACAGGCTGCATTAATACAATTAGGTTATTCCAAACAAAGTTCAAGAATGGACACTTCTTTGTGAAGGCCCTCCTGCGCAAAGTACAGTTTCCAGAGAGGCTCGTGATAAAAGACAAACTCCACAATTAACTAAATAAAATGATTTATTTGTTTAAGATGACATACATGTGTATGGAGCACCATGCTGACACAATGCTATGCATTTCGACCTAGTACCTGGGTCCTCATGAAGCATATGATAGACATCATCAGCTCGCTGTTTAACCCCTTTGCGCTCAATGACGTACTATTCCGTCATGGTAAGCACATCGTTCGCGCCCAGTGACGGAATAGTACGTCGCGGCATGACCTGCCTAGGTAGAGTCGTGTGTTAACCTTAAACCATACTATCCCCCACCCCCATTTAGTAACGACACATGACACCGAGGTTGGATGTGAAATGGCCACAGCAGCCGTTTATTAATTTCACAGTTTTATAAAAACAATTTAAATCCGAAACATTCGGATAACTAGTTAGGAATCCACCAGAGAATTCCTCCTAATAATTCACATGACCCAACATGGGTCAGAATCATAAATAACCATTAAACGTTAACATTAACCCGAGCAGAGGAAGTCCTTGAAGCCCCTTCAGATGTTCCTTTCAAGAACACACCGAATTAGCCATCTGCAAACCACTAATTACCTCCAGCCGTAAACCAGCTCGGAAGCACCGTTCACCTCTGCAGATGGCTCCACCCACTAGAAGTCCACTTCAAGGGGATAACACCCGTTGAAGCCCTCAAGTGATATACCGACCACTAGAAGTCCACTTCAAAGGGATAACACCCGATGAAGCCTTCAAGTGACATACCTTCTACCAGAAGACCACTTCAAAGGGATAACACCCGATGAAGTCTTCAACCATGTACCTTTTTTGGGGGACGCATACCCCCGATGCGACCCCCCCACCATTTTGTACTGACTGGCCTCAAGGACTCCCCCCGCCAGCTGCCATGACAACAGAACCTACTCCGGA
The DNA here is from genome assembly GCF_050947455.1 of Rhinoderma darwinii. NCBI lineage: Eukaryota > Metazoa > Chordata > Amphibia > Anura > Rhinodermatidae > Rhinoderma > Rhinoderma darwinii. Next base: position 4,792 of record NW_027463276.1, on the reverse strand, counting down.
AAAAAGAAAAACATGTTAAATAAACACACAAAATAAAACACAACGCTCATATACGGACGTACAGAAGACCTAAGGAGTAACAAAACAAGGGTGGGAGGGTGGGAGCTTTGCTTCTTGTGTACTACTCCTCCCGCTGCTTCCGGCTCAATGCCGAGAAACAGCGGGAAGCGCAGTAACGGCCCCCCCGTCCCCCCTAGCTCCTCCCCGTCCCTCCTTCAGCTTCTTCACCTTTCCCTCACCTCTTAACATTAACCCTTTCCCTACCAGGACGGTCATGTCGGCTTCCCTCAAGCCTGCAGCTGCGTCCAGCCTCTTCTGGAACGGCCATTTCGGCCGTCCTCCCGACACATACAGGAGCTTTGACAACTGCTGTCTCGTACAGCAGTAGCTGCAGATCCTTCAGCAGGGACCGATCGCGGTGTCCCCGCTGATTAACCTCTTAGAAGCCGCGTTCAATAGTTATCACAGCTTCTTAGGGGTTAAATGATAGCGGGCGGCTATGGTTGCTATGGCAACCGGAGGCCTAATAATGGCCTCCAGCTATGCCATCTACGGAAGCCTAGTGGGTCATGACAAAGTCAGGACCCACTATGCTTTCTGTCAGCAAGTAGCTAACTGCTCTAATACACTGTACTACGTATGTAGTTCTGTGCATTAGAATTGCGATCAGGGCCTCCTGCCTTCAAGTCCCCTAGTGGGACAAAGTAAAAAAGTAAAAAAAAAGTTGTGTAAAAATAAAAAAATAAAAGCTTTAAGAGTAATAATAATCCCTTAGGCCTCATGCACACGACCGTATTTTTTCCCACCCGTAAAAACTGGCATAAATACGGGTCCGGTGTCACACGTATTTGACACGTTTTGCACCAGTATTTACGGACCCGTGCCCGTAAATATGGGTCCGGTGTCACCCGTATTCCACCCGTATTTACGGGCACGTTTTTGGCTGCAAAATAGCACTGCACTAATCAGCAGCCCCTTCTCTCTATCAGTGCAGGATAGAGAGAAGGGACAGCCCTTTCTGTAATAAAAGTTAAAGAAATTCATACTTACCCGGCCGTTGCCTTGGTGACGCGTCCCTCTCTTCACATCCAGCCCGACCTCCCTGGATGACGCGGCAGTCCATGTGACCGCTGCAGCCTGTGATTGACCTGTAATTGGCTGCAGCGGTCACATGGGCAGAAACGTCATCCAGGGATGTCGGGCCGGATGTCGAGAGGGACGCGTCACCAAGGCAACGGCCGGTAGACCGGACAGGAGGAAGCAGGAAGTTCTCGGTAAGTATGAACGTCTTTTATTTTATTTTTTTACAGGTTGCTCTATATTCTGATCGGAATTCACTGTCCAGGGTGCTGAAAGAGTTACTGCCGATCAGTTAACTCTTTCAGCACCCTGGACAGTGACTATTTACTGACGTCGCCTAGCAACGCTGCCGTAATGACGGGTACACACACGTAGTCACCCGTCATTACGGGAGCTCCATAGACTTCAATGGGCTCTCCGTGCCGTTATTACGGCCTGAAATAGGACATGTTCTATCTTTTTCAACGGCACGGGCACCTTCCCGTAAGAAAACGGGAAGGTACCCGTGGCCACTAAAAGTCTATGAGCCCGTTATTACGGGTCGTAATTACGACCCGTAATAACGGGAGTTTTTACGGTCGTGTGCATGAGGCCTTATCAGTCCTTTATTATTAATTAAAAAAATAAAATATAAACTATACATAATTGGTATCACCGCGTCCATAATGGCCTGAACGACAAAAGTATTTCATTATCTATCCTGCGTGGTGAATACAATAAAAGAAAATAATAAACCATACCAGAATCACAATTTTTTGGTCACTTCCCCTCCCAAAAAAATGGAATAAAAAGAGATCAAAAAGTTGCATGTACCTAAAAATGTTACTGATCGAAACTATAGTGCGTTATGCAAAAAACAAGTCCTCAGACCGCTTTCTTGATCAAAAAATAAAAAAGTTCTGGCTCTTAGAATATGGCAACACAAAAAGTAAATGATTTTTAATAAAAAGTATTTTATTGTGCAAACGGCATAAAAAAAACTCTAAACATATGGTATCGCCATAATCGTATCGCCACGCAGAATAAAGTGAATATGTCATTTATAGCGCACAGTAAAAAAAAATTAAAACAATAATAGAATTGCTGTTTTTTAGTCACCACGCCTCTTAAAAATAGACTAAAAACTGATCAAAAAGTTGCATGCACCCCATGAAAACTACAACGAATTTCTCAAGAGTCTAGTTTCCAAAATGGGGTCACTTTTAAGAGGTTATCCCTGTACTGGTGCTTCAGAAACTCTGCAAATGCGACATGGCGCACAGAAACCAATCCAGCAAAATCTATATGCCAAATAGCACTCCTGCCTTTCTGAGCTCTGCTTTTTGTCCAACCAGCAGTTTATGACCACATATGCAGTATTGCCGTAATCGGGAGAAATTGCTTTACAAATGTTGGGGTGCTTTTTATCCTTTATTCCTTGTCAAAATTAAAAATTCGTACCTTTTATTGGAAAAATGTGATTTTCAATTGCACAGCCTAATTCCACAAAATGCAGCAAAACACATGTGGGATATAAATGCCCACTATACCCCTTGACAAGTTCCTTGAGGGGTGAAGTTTGACAAATCGGGTCACTTTTGGGGGGTTTCCACTGTTTTGGCACCACAAGACCTCTTCAAACCGGACGTAGTGTGTAATAAAAAGGAGGTGTAATGGCAGGGGAGTAGGGAAACAGACAGTGAGCCCTAATTTACCCACCACTCAGTCCCTGCCTACTTGCAACGACCCGCCCTAGGCGACGGGGTACAACTGGGCGACGGTCCCTACGCTCAGTAGGTGCACGACAGACAAACAGACAAGGGGACACAAGCAAAGGGAAATGGGGCAGTTGCCCACGGCAACACCGTGAGCAACAAGAGAGGTGAATGAGCCGAGTCAAACCAGGAATGTACGAGGTACCAAACGCAGAGCAGGAGAGTAGTCAGTAAGCCGGGGTCAGTATGAAGCAAGGTCAAAATAGCTAGGAGCTGCAGCAAGGCCAGGAAACCACACGAGAAGAATCACAAGCAAAGGAGGAACAGGAAAGGCAGGTATAAATAGACAGAGGGCGGGAGCTAGCTCCGTCTGGCCAGGCTGCGATAGGCTCTCCCACTCCTAAGCCTGCCTTCCTGAGTGGTGAAAGATGGAGTCAGTCTCAGAGACATAGAACCAGGTGCAGACTGATTACCCATGGGCGTATACACAGAAGTAGTGCCAGGCAGATCCTTTACAGTACCACCCCTTTTATGAGGGGCCACCGGACCCTTACTAAGTGGACCTGGTTTATTGGGAAAACGAAGGTGGAACTTCCTGACCAATACCCCAGCGTGAACATCCCGGGCGGGTACCCAAGTCCCCTCCTCAGGCCCGTATCCTCTCCAATGGACCAGGTACTGGAGGGAGCCTTGGACCATCTTGCTGTCCACAATCTTGGCCACCTCGAATTCCACCCCCTCAGGGGTGAGAACGGGAACAGGAGGTTTCCTCGAGGGAGCCCAGGTCGGGGAGCAGCGTTTAAGGAGGGAGGCATGAAACACGTCGTGTATACGAAAAGATGGGGGCAACTCCAGTCGGAAGGAGACAGGATTGAGGACTTCAATGACCTTATACGGCCCTATAAACCGGGGAGCAAACTTCTTGGACGGGACCTTAAGGCGCAAGTTCTTAGACGATAACCACACCAGATCCCCGACCATAAACAAGGGGTTAGCAGAACGTCTTCTATCTGCCTGAGTTTTTTGTATACTCTGGGACGCCTCTAGGTTCTTTTGAACCTGGGCCCAGACTGTGCACAGTTCCCGATGAACGACCTCTACCTCGGGATTGATGGAACTACCAGGTAAAACGGAGGAGAACCGTGGATTAAACCCAAAATTACAGAAAAAGGGGGAGACCCCTGACGAGTTACTGACCCGGTTATTAAGGGAAAATTCGGCGAGGGGAATGAATGAGACCCAATCAAATTGACAGTCAGAGATAAAACACCTTAAATATTGTTCTAGAGACTGATTAGTCCTCTCAGTTTGGCCATTAGTTTCAGGATGGAAGGCAGAGGAGAAGGACAGATCAATCTCCAACTTTTTACAGAAGGCTCTCCAAAACAATGAAACAAATTGTACCCCTCTGTCCGAAACAATATTGACAGGGACCCCATGGAGACGCAGGATGTGTCTGACAAACAAGGTAGCTAACGTCTTAGCATTGGGTAGTTTCTTGAGGCGCACAAAGTGGCACATCTTACTGAAGCGGTCTACTACAACCCACACCACCGACTTGCCTTGAGATGGAGGCAAATCGGTGATAAAATCCATGGAGATATGGGTCCAAGGTCTCTGGGGAATGGGCAAAGAACGTAGTAAGCCCGCTGGTCAGGACCTGGGAGTCTTGGACCTGGCACAAACCTCACAAGCGGCGACGTAGGCCTTAACGTCTTTAGGCAACCCAGGCCACCAATAGTTTCTGGCAATGAGGTGTTTGGTACCCAGGATGCCTGGATGACCAGATAGTGTGGAGTCATGATTTTCCCTTAGCCAGAGTTGCAGGGGAACAAACAGCTTGTTCTCAGGAAGGTTCCCGGGAGCTGAACCTTGATCAGCCGCAATTTCAGAGACTAAATCAGAATCAATAGAAGAAACGACTATACCAGGAGGCAAAATACAAGCAGGATCTTCCTCCGAAGGAGGGCTGGCCATGAAGCTACGCGACAGTGCATCGGCCTTAATATTTTTAGACC
>NW_027463275.1:0-20000 GCF_050947455.1 Rhinoderma darwinii | reverse complement strand
ACGTGCCACTACATACCGGTCACTCCCTGGAAGTCCTTCTCGGCCACAAACGGTTAGGACTTCCCGCTAGGAAGAACCGTTAGGACTTGGAACGCGGAGCAGAAATGCCCTCTCACAGGATTTCAGGTGAAGGAGATATTCACACCCCTAAAAGTGTCACCACCTCAAATACACCGGGGTAAGGTGCCAAAGTACCCGGGCTCCTGGAACTGCTGCCCGGCTGAAGCCCAAAATAAAAACCTCATAGGGTTTTTCCTCCAAAACGTCAATGAAGACAGACCTGCGAGCGAAGCCGACGGGGACTTCCAGGAGGCCGGCATGACGTGCCACTACATACCGGTCACACCATGGAAGTCCTTCTCGGGTTGGAACAGGTGCAGCTCCCGCTAGAACGTGCAGCACGTCCTCCTTCAAGGTACTCGGGTTGGAGTCGCCAAGCTGGCCGAGCTCCTGCAACTGCTGGTCGGCCTGGGACTTCAGAAAGAATGCACCAAAGTTCTTTCATGGAAAGTCAGGTGCAGCGGACCGACCAGCGAACGAGGCCGACGGGGACTTCCAGGAGGCCGGCATGACGTGCCACTACATACCGGTCACACCATGGAAGTCCTTCTCGGGTTGAACCAGGTACAGCTCCCGCTAGAACGTGTAGCACGTCCTCCTTCACAGTACTCGGTTGGACTCAACACCGTGGCCGAGCTCCTGCAACTGCTGGTCGGCCTGGGACTTCAGAAAGAATGCACCACAGTTCTTTCATGGAAAGTCAGGTGCAGCGGACCGACCAGCGAACGAGGCCGACGGGGACTTCCAGGAGGCCGGCATGACGTGCCACTACATACCGGTCACACCATGGAAGTCCTTCTCGGGTTGAACCAGGTATAGCTCCCGCTAGAACGTGCAGCACGTCCTCCTTCACAGTACTCGGTTGAACTCACCACCGTGGCCGAGCTCCTGCAACTGCTGGTCGGCCTGGGACTCCAGAAAGAATGTACCAAAGTTCTTTCGTGGAAGTTCAGGTGCAGCGGACCGACCAGGGAGCAAGGCCGATGGGGACTTCCAGGAGGCCGGCATGACGTGCCACTACATACCGGTCACTCCCTGGAAGTCCTTCTCGGCCACGAACGGTTAGGACTTCCCGCTAGGAAGAACCGTTAGGACTTGGAACGCGGAGCAGAAATGCCCTCTCACAGGATTTCAGGTGAAGGAGATATTCACACCCCTAAAAGTGTCACCACCTCAAATACACCGGGGTAAGGTGCCAAAGTACCCGGGCTCCTGGAACTGCTGCCCGGCTGAAGCCCAAAATAAAAACCTCATAGGGTTTTTCCTCCAAAACGTCAATGAAGACAGACCTGCGAGCGAGGCCGACGGGGACTTCCAGGAGGCCGGCATGACGTGCCACTACATACCGGTCACACCATGGAAGTCCTTCTCGGGTTGAACCAGGTACAGCTCCCGCTAGAACGTGTAGCACGTCCTCCTTCACAGTACTCGGTTGGACTCAACACCGTGGCCGAGCTCCTGCAACTGCTGGTCGGCCTGGGACTTCAGAAAGAATGCACCACAGTTCTTTCATGGAAAGTCAGGTGCAGCGGACCGACCAGCGAACGAGGCCGACGGGGACTTCCAGGAGGCCGGCATGACGTGCCACTACATACCGGTCACACCATGGAAGTCCTTCTCGGGTTGAACCAGGTATAGCTCCCGCTAGAACGTGCAGCACGTCCTCCTTCACAGTACTCGGTTGAACTCACCACCGTGGCCGAGCTCCTGCAACTGCTGGTCGGCCTGGGACTCCAGAAAGAATGTACCAAAGTTCTTTCGTGGAAGTTCAGGTGCAGCGGACCGACCAGGGAGCAAGGCCGATGGGGACTTCCAGGAGGCCGGCATGACGTGCCACTACATACCGGTCACTCCCTGGAAGTCCTTCTCGGCCACGAACGGTTAGGACTTCCCGCTAGGAAGAACCGTTAGGACTTGGAACGCGGAGCAGAAATGCCCTCTCACAGGATTTCAGGTGAAGGAGATATTCACACCCCTAAAAGTGTCACCACCTCAAATACACCGGGGTAAGGTGCCAAAGTACCCGGGCTCCTGGAACTGCTGCCCGGCTGAAGCCCAAAATAAAAACCTCATAGGGTTTTTCCTCCAAAACGTCAATGAAGACAGACCTGCGAGCGAGGCCGACGGGGACTTCCAGGAGGCCGGCATGACGTGCCACTACATACCGGTCACACCATGGAAGTCCTTCTCGGGTTGAACCAGGTACAGCTCCCGCTAGAACGTGTAGCACGTCCTCCTTCACAGTACTCGGTTGGACTCAACACCGTGGCCGAGCTCCTGCAACTGCTGGTCGGCCTGGGACTTCAGAAAGAATGCACCACAGTTCTTTCATGGAAAGTCAGGTGCAGCGGACCGACCAGCGAACGAGGCCGACGGGGACTTCCAGGAGGCCGGCATGACGTGCCACTACATACCGGTCACACCATGGAAGTCCTTCTCGGGTTGAACCAGGTACAGCTCCCGCTAGAACGTGTAGCACGTCCTCCTTCACAGTACTCGGTTGGACTCAACACCGTGGCCGAGCTCCTGCAACTGCTGGTCGGCCTGGGACTTCAGAAAGAATGCACCACAGTTCTTTCATGGAAAGTCAGGTGCAGCGGACCGACCAGCGAACGAGGCCGACGGGGACTTCCAGGAGGCCGGCATGACGTGCCACTACATACCGGTCACACCATGGAAGTCCTTCTCGGGTTGAACCAGGTATAGCTCCCGCTAGAACGTGCAGCACGTCCTCCTTCACAGTACTCGGTTGAACTCACCACCGTGGCCGAGCTCCTGCAACTGCTGGTCGGCCTGGGACTCCAGAAAGAATGTACCAAAGTTCTTTCGTGGAAGTTCAGGTGCAGCGGACCGACCAGGGAGCAAGGCCGATGGGGACTTCCAGGAGGCCGGCATGACGTGCCACTACATACCGGTCACTCCCTGGAAGTCCTTCTCGGCCACGAACGGTTAGGACTTCCCGCTAGGAAGAACCGTTAGGACTTGGAACGCGGAGCAGAAATGCCCTCTCACAGGATTTCAGGTGAAGGAGATATTCACACCCCTAAAAAGTGTCACCACCTCAAATACACCGGGGTAAGGTGCCAAAGTACCCGGGCTCCTGGAACTGCTGCCCGGCTGAAGCCCAAAATAAAAACCTCATAGGGTTTTTCCTCCAAAACGTCAATGAAGACAGACCTGCGAGCGAGGCCGACGGGGACTTCCAGGAGGCCGGCATGACGTGCCACTACATACCGGTCACACCATGGAAGTCCTTCTCGGGTTGAACCAGGTACAGCTCCCGCTAGAACGTGTAGCACGTCCTCCTTCACAGTACTCGGTTGGACTCAACACCGTGGCCGAGCTCCTGCAACTGCTGGTCGGCCTGGGACTTCAGAAAGAATGCACCACAGTTCTTTCATGGAAAGTCAGGTGCAGCGGACCGACCAGCGAACGAGGCCGACGGGGACTTCCAGGAGGCCGGCATGACGTGCCACTACATACCGGTCACACCATGGAAGTCCTTCTCGGGTTGAACCAGGTACAGCTCCCGCTAGAACGTGTAGCACGTCCTCCTTCACAGTACTCGGTTGGACTCAACACCGTGGCCGAGCTCCTGCAACTGCTGGTCGGCCTGGGACTTCAGAAAGAATGCACCACAGTTCTTTCATGGAAAGTCAGGTGCAGCGGACCGACCAGCGAACGAGGCCGACGGGGACTTCCAGGAGGCCGGCATGACGTGCCACTACATACCGGTCACACCATGGAAGTCCTTCTCGGGTTGAACCAGGTATAGCTTCCCGCTAGAACGTGCAGCACGTCCTCCTTCACAGTACTCGGTTGAACTCACCACCGTGGCCGAGCTCCTGCAACTGCTGGTCGGCCTGGGACTCCAGAAAGAATGTACCAAAGTTCTTTCGTGGAAGTTCAGGTGCAGCGGACCGACCAGGGAGCAAGGCCGATGGGGACTTCCAGGAGGCCGGCATGACGTGCCACTACATACCGGTCACTCCCTGGAAGTCCTTCTCGGCCACGAACGGTTAGGACTTCCCGCTAGGAAGAACCGTTAGGACTTGGAACGCGGAGCAGAAATGCCCTCTCACAGGATTTCAGGTGAAGGAGATATTCACACCCCTAAAAGTGTCACCACCTCAAATACACCGGGGTAAGGTGCCAAAGTACCCGGGCTCCTGGAACTGCTGCCCGGCTGAAGCCCAAAATAAAAACCTCATAGGGTTTTTCCTCCAAAACGTCAATGAAGACAGACCTGCGAGCGAGGCCGACGGGGACTTCCAGGAGGCCGGCATGACGTGCCACTACATACCGGTCACACCATGGAAGTCATTCTCGGGTTGAACCAGGTACAGCTCCCGCTAGAACGTGTAGCACGTCCTCCTTCACAGTACTCGGTTGGACTCACCACCGTGGCCGAGCTCCTGCAACTGCTGGTCGGCCTGGGACTTCAGAAAGAATGCACCACAGTTCTTTCATGGAAAGTCAGGTGCAGCGGACCGACCAGCGAACGAGGCCGACGGGGACTTCCAGGAGGCCGGCATGACGTGCCACTACATACCGGTGACACCATGGAAGTCCTTCTCGGTTTGAACCAGGTGCAGCTCCTGCTAGAACGTGCAGCACGTCCTCCTTCAAGGTGTTCGGTTGGAGCCGCCAAGGTGGCCGAGCTCCTGCAACTGCTGGTCGGCCTGGGACTCCAGAAAGAATGCATCAAAGTTCTTTCGTGGAAGTTCAGGTGCAGCGGACCGACCAGCGAGCGAGGACGACGGGGACTTCCAGGAGGCCGGCATGACGTGCCACTACATACCGGTCACACCATGGAAGTCCTTCTCGGGTTGGACCAGGTGCAGCTCCCGCAAGAACGTGCAGCACGTCCTCCTTCACGGTACTCGGTTGGAGTCACAGAGCTGGCCGAGCTCCTGCAACTGCTGGTCGGCCTGGGACTCCAGAAAGAATGCACCAAACTTCTTTCATGGAAGTTAAGGTGCAGCGGACCGACCAGCGAACGAGGCCGACGGGGACTTCCAGGAGGCACCGTGAGAGGGCAGGCCGGTACCTATTGCTCAAACCCTGGAAGTCACTCTCGGCCAGGAACGGTTAGGACTTCCCGCTAGGAAGAACCGTTGGGACTTGGAACTCAAAACCTAGATGCCCTCTCACAGGATTTCAGGTGAAGGAGATATTCACACCCCTAAAAGTGTCACCACCTCAAATACACCGGGGTAAGGTGCCAAAGTACCCGGGCTCATGGAACTGCTGCCCGGCTGAGGCCCAAAATAAAAACCTCATAGGGTTTTTTCTCCAAAACGTCAATGAAGACAGACCTGCGAGCGAGGCCGACGGGGACTTCCAGGAGGACGGCAGGAGGTGCCACTACCTACCGGTCACACCATGGAAGTCCTTCTCGGCTTGGAACGGGAGCAGCTCCCGTTTGTACTTCCTCGTTCACGGCTTTCGGTAGGAGTTGCCGAGGTGGCCGAGCTCCTGCAACTGCAGGTCGGCTTGGGACTTCATAAAATACCATAAAAAAAAAAAGTGTTTTTTTATTATGAAGGTAAAACTCACAGCGGGACCGAGCCGTGAGCCAGGCCGACGGGGACTTCCAGGAGGACGGCAGGAGGTGCCACTACCTACCGGTCACACCATGGAAGTCCTTCTCGGCTTGGAACGGGAGCAGCTCCCGTTTGTACTTCCTCGTTCACGGCTTTCGGTAGGAGTTGCCGAGGTGGCCTTGCTCGTGCAACTGCAGGTGGGCTTGGGGCTTCAGGAAATAACATAAAAAAAAAAAATATTTTTTTATTAAGAAGGTAAAAAAACACCGGATCCGACCAGCGAGCGAGGCCGACGGGGACATCCAGGGCAGCGGCGTGAGAGGGCGGCTTGGTGCCGCTATCGCCGTGGAAGCAGCATTCGGCCTAAGCCGGGAACGCCTCCCGCCCTCCTCTCGTCCTGGAAGTGTTGGACTTGGGAGGCGGAGCAAGTTCTCCCTCTCACAGTATTTCAGGCGTAGGAGATGTTCACACCCCTAAAAGTGTCACCTCGCCAATTACACCGGTGGGAGGTGCCAAAATGCCCGGCCTCCTGGAACTGCTGCTTGGCTGAAGGCCAAAATAAAAACCTCATAGGGTTTTTCCTCCAAAACGTGAATGAAGACAGACACGCGAGCCAGGCCGAGGGGGAGTTCCAGGAGGTCGGCATGAGGTGGCCGCACCTACCGCTTGAGCCCTGGAAGTCCGTCGCGGACCGGAAGTGCATGTCGGGCGGGTGAACTACGGGACTCGCCGCGGGCGCTGTGGAGCTCCCACAAGGAAGCTGCCGGCATCCACAAGCTCCCACGGGGCCCCTCTATCCCCCCACGGGTGCAGAAGGCAGGCACACCGCCGCTAATAGGCGGAGCTGGCTCCCGGCCGCTGTCATGCATCACTCGCGGACCGGAAGTGCTTGTCAGCCGGGTGGACACGGCGGGACTCGCCGCGGGTGCTGTGGAGCTCGTACAGGGCTGCCCCCGGGCTGGCACAGCTTCCACAAGGCTCCTCTATCCCCCCACGGGTGCAATAGGCAGGCACACGCCGCACACGCCGCTCGTACACGGAGATGGCTCCCGGCCGCTTTCGGTAGGAGTCACCGAGGTGGCCTTGCTCGTGCAAATGCAGGGGGGCTTGGGGCTTCGGAAAATACCATAAAAAAAAAAAGTTTTTTTATTAAGAAGGTAAAAAAAAAAACAGCGGGACCGACCCGCGAGCTAGGCCGACGGGGACTTCCAGGAGGTCGGCATGAGGTGGAGGCTCCTACCGCTCTTGCCCTGGAAGTCCGCAGAGGACCGCGGGCGCTGTGGAGCTCCCACAAGGAAGCTGCTGGCATCCAGCAGCTCCCACGGGGCCCCTCTATCCCCCCACGGGTGCAGAAGGCAGGCACACCGCCGCTGATAGGCGGAGCTGGCTCCCGGCCGCTGTCATGCATCACTCGCGGACCGGAAGTGCTTTGCAGCCGGGTGGACACGACGGGACTCGCCGCGGGCGCTGTGGAGCTCCCACAAGGAAGCTGCCGGCATCCACAAGCTCCCACGGGGCCCCTCTATCCCCCCACGGGTGCAGAAGGCAGGCACACGCCGCTGATAGGCGGAGCTGGCTCCCGGCCGCTGTCATGCATCACTCGCGGACCGGAAGTGCTTGTCAGCCGGGTGGACACGGCGGGACTCGCCGCGGGTGCTGTGGAGCTCGTACAGGGCTGCCCCCCGGCTGGCACAGCTTCCACAAGGCTCCTCTATCCCCCCACGGGTGCAATAGGCAGGCACACGCCGCACACGCCGCTCGTACACGGAGATGGCTCCCGGCCGCTTTCGGTAGGAGTCACCGAGGTGGCCTTGCTCGTGCAAATGCAGGTGGGCTTGGGGCTTCGGAAAATACCATAAAAAAAAAAAGTTTTTTTATTAAGAAGGTAAAAAAAACCACAGCGGGACCGACCCGCGAGCTAGGCCGACGGGGACTTCCAGGAGGTCGGCATGAGGTGGAGGCTCCTACCGCTCTTGCCCTGGAAGTCCGCAGAGGACCGCGGGCGCTGTGGAGCTCCCACAAGGAAGCTGCCGGCATGCAGCAGCTCCCACGGGGCCCCTCTATCCCCCCACGGGTGCAGAAGGCAGGCACACCGCCGCTGATAGGCGGAGCTGGCTCCCGGCCGCTGTCATGCATCACTCGCGGACCGGAAGTGCTTGGCAGCCGGGTGGACACGACGGGACTCGCCGCGGGCGCTGTGGAGCTCCCACAAGGAAGCTGCCGGCATCCACAAGCTCCCACGGGGCCCCTCTATCCCCCCACGGGTGCAGAAGGCAGGCACACCGCCGCTGATAGGCGGAGCTGGCTCCCGGCCGCTGTCATGCATCACTCGCGGACCGGAAGTGCTTGGCAGCCGGGTGGACACGACGGGACTCGCCGCGGGCGCTGTGGAGCTCCCACAAGGAAGCTGCCGGCATCCACAAGCTCCCACGGGGCCCCTCTATCCCCCCACGGGTGCAGAAGGCAGGCACACCGCCGCTGATAGGCGGAGCTGGCTCCCGGCCGCTGTCATGCATCACTCGCGGACCGGAAGTGCTTGGCAGCCGGGTGGACACGGCGGGACTCGCCGCGGGTGCTGTGGAGCTCGTACAGGGCTGCCCCCGGGCTGGCACAGCTTCCCCATGGCTCCTCTATCCCCCCACGGGTGCAATAGGCAGGCACACGCCGCACACGCCGCTCGTACACGGAGATGACTCCCGGCCGCTTTCGGTAGGAGTCACCGAGGTGTCCTTGCTCGTGCAACTGCAGGTGGGCTTGAGGCTTCCGAAAGTACCATAAAAAAAAAAAGATTTTTTTATTAAGAAGGTAAAAAAAAAAACAGCGGGACCGACCCGCGAGCTAAGCCGACGGGGACTTCCAGGAGGTCGGCATGAGGTGGCCGCTCATACCGCTCTTGCCCTGGAAGTCCGCCGAGGACCGCGGGCGCTGTGGAGCTCCCACAAGGAAGCTGCCGGCATGCAGCAGCTCCCACGGGGCCCCTCTATCCCCCCACGGGTGCAGAAGGCAGGCACACCGCCGCTGATAGGCGGAGCTGGCTCCCGGCCGCTGTCATGCATCACTCGCGGACCGGAAGTGCTTGGCAGCCGGGTGGACACGACGGGACTCGCCGCGGGCGCTGTGGAGCTCCCACAAGGAAGCTGCCGGCATCCACAAGCTCCCACGGGGCCCCTCTATCCCCCCACGGGTGCAGAAGGCAGGCACACCGCCGCTGATAGGCGGAGCTGGCTCCCGGCCGCTGTCATGCATCACTCGCGGACCGGAAGTGCTTGGCAGCCGGGTGGACACGGCGGGACTCGCCGCGGGTGCTGTGGAGCTCGTACAGGGCTGCCCCCGGGCTGGCACAGCTTCCCCATGGCTCCTCTATCCCCCCACGGGTGCAATAGGCAGGCACACGCCGCACACGCCGCTCGTACACGGAGATGACTCCCGGCCGCTTTCGGTAGGAGTCACCGAGGTGTCCTTGCTCGTGCAACTGCAGGTGGGCTTGAGGCTTCCGAAAGTACCATAAAAAAAAAAAGATTTTTTTATTAAGAAGGTAAAAAAAAAAACAGCGGGACCGACCCGCGAGCTAAGCCGACGGGGACTTCCAGGAGGTCGGCATGAGGTGGCCGCTCATACCGCTCTTGCCCTGGAAGTCCGCCGAGGACCGCGGGCGCTGTGGAGCTCCCACAAGGAAGCTGCCGGCATGCAGCAGCTCCCACGGGGCCCCTCTATCCCCCCACGGGTGCAGAAGGCAGGCACACCGCCGCTGATAGGCGGAGCTGGCTCCCGGCCGCTGTCATGCATCACTCGCGGACCGGAAGTGCTTGGCAGCCGGGTGGACACGGCGGGACTCGCCGCGGGCGCTGTGGAGCTCGTACAGGGCTGCCCCCGGGCTGGCACAGCTTCCACAAGGCTCCTCTATCCCCCCACGGGTGCAATAGGCAGGCACACGCCGCACACGCCGCTCGTACACGGAGATGGCTCCCGGCCGCTTTCGGTAGGAGTCACCGAGGTGGCCTTGCTCGTGCAAATGCAGGTGGGCTTGAGGCTTCAGAAAATACCATAAAAAAAAAAAGTTTTTTTATTAAGAAGGTAAAAAAAACCAGCGGGACCGACCCGCGAGCGAGGCCGACGGGGACTTCCAGGAGGTCGGCATGACTTTGCCGCTCATACCGCTCTTGCCCTGGAAGTCCACAAGGGGCGCTGCGGAGCTCGTACACGGCTGCCCCCGGTCTTGCACAGCTTCCCCATGGCTCCTGTATCCCCCCCCCCCCCCCCCCCCCCCACGGGTGCAGGCACACACCGCTCATACACTCTGGAGCTGGCTGACAGCCCAGCTGACATGCCACCTCCTAACCGACCGGAAGTACATGTCAGGCGGCTTGGGACATAGTGGGACCCCCCCCCCCCCCCCGCTGGCGCTGAGGAGCTCATACACTGTTGCCCCCGGGCATGCACAGCTTGCACACGGCTCCTCTACCCTGGGCTGCAATGGGCAGCACACGCCGCTCATACACTCTGGAGCTGGCTGACAGCAACTGCTGCTGATAATGATGATGACGATAATGTGCAAAGGGTTATCTATCGGCGGACAGTGTCACACTCTGGCCCTGGAACTGTGCCCCGGCCTGCCTCTGCTGCTCATTACCGCCTCTGACATTTTTTGAACATACCCCACTTTCACTTGATTTTAAATGTGTCACTTTCAGTAGCAGAAATGTCATTCTTTGACATTTGGGCCTTTTTATTTTCACTGCTGTTGGGTCACCAAATGGATCTCCTTATCTCGAGGCCTAGTCCTCTCCCCACCGCCCTGGAACTCTGCCCCGGCCTACGCTGCGTGCCGTCACACTCTGGCCCTGGAACTGTGCCCCGGCCTATGCTGCCTGCCGTCACACTCTGGCCCTGGAACTCTGCCCCGGCCTGTGCTGCCGTCACACTCTGGCCCTGGAACTGTGCCCACGGCCTGCCTCTGCTGCTCATTACCGCCTCTGACATTTTTGAACGTACCCCACTTTAACTTGATTTTAAATGTTTCACTTTCAGTATCAAAAATGTCATTCTTTGAAATTTGGGCCTTTTTATTTCCACTGCTGCTTGGTCACCAAATGGATCACCTTATCTCGAGGCCTAGTCCTCTCCCCACCGCCCTGGAACTCTGCCCCGGCCTACGCTGCCTGCCGTCACACTCTGGCCCTGGAACTGTGCCCCGGCCTATGCTGCCTGCCGTCACACTCTGGCCCTGGAGCTCTGCCCCGGCCTGTGCTGCCGTCACACTCTGGCCCTGGAACTATGCCCCGGCCTGCCCCTGCTGTTCACCACCGCCTCTGACATTTTTGAACGTACTCCACTTTCACTTGATTTTAAATGGTTCACTTTCAGTATCAAAAATGTCATTCTTTGACATTTGGGCCTTTTTATTTTCACTGCTGTTTGGTCACCAAATGGATCTCCTTAGATCGAGGCCTAGTCCTCTCCCCACCGCCCTGGAACTCTGCCCCGGCCTACGCTGCCTGCCATCACACCCTGGCCCTGGAACTCTGCCCCGGCCTACGCTGCCTGCCGTCACACCCCTGGCCCTGGAGCTCTGCCCCGGCCTGTGCTGCCTGCCGTCACACTCTGGCCCTGGAACTCTGCCCCGGCCTGCCTCTGCTGCTCACCACCGCCTCTGACATTTTTTGAACAAACCCCACTGTAACTTGATTTTAAATGTTTCATTTTCAGTATTAAAAGTGTCATTCTTTGACATTTGGGCCTTTTTATTTTCACTGCTGCTTGGTCACCAAATGGATCTCCTTATTTTGAGGCCTAGTCCTCTCCCCACCGCCCTGGAACTCTGCCCCGGCCTACGCTGCCTGCCGTCACACCCCTGGCCCTGGAACTCTGCCCCGGCCTGCCTCTGCTGCTCACCACCGCCTCTGAATTAAGTGAACATACCCCACTTTAACTTGATTTTAAATGTTTCACTTTCAAATGTTTCACTTTCAGTAGCAGAAATGTCATTCTTTGACATTTGGGCCTTTTTATTTTCACTGCTGCTTGGTCACCAAATGGATCTCCTTGGATTGAGGCCTAGTCCTCTCCCCACCGCCCTGGAACTCTGCGCAGGCCTACGCTGCCTGCCGTGACACCCCTGGCCCTGGAACTCTGCCCCGGCCTACCTCTGCTGTTCACTACCGCCTCTGACATTTTTGAACATACCCCACTTTAACTTGATTTTAAATGTGTCACTTTCAAATGTTTCACTTTCAGTTGCAGAAATGGCATTCTTTGACATTTGGGCCTTTTCATTTTCACTGCTGCTTGGTCACCAAATGGATCCCCTTGGATTGAGGCCTAGTCCTCTCCCCACCGCCCTGGAACTCTTCCCCGGCCTACGCTGCCTGCCGTGACACCCCTGGCCCTGGAACTCTGCCCCGGCCTACCTCTGCTGTTCACTACCGCCTCTGACATTTTTGAACATACCCCACTTTAACTTGATTTTAAATGTGTCACTTTCAAATGTTTCACTTTCAGTTGCAGAAATGGCATTCTTTGACATTTGGGCCTTTTCATTTTCACTGCTGCTTGGTCACCAAATGGATCCCCTTGGATTGAGGCCTAGTCCTCTCCCCACCGCCCTGGAACTCTTCCCCGGCCTACGCTGCCTGCCGTGACACCCCTGGCCCTGGAACTCTGCCCCGGCCTACCTCTGCTGTTCACTACCGCCTCTGACATTTTTGAACATACCCCACTTTAACTTGATTTTAAATGTGTCACTTTCAAATGTTTCACTTTCAGTTGCAGAAATGGCATTCTTTGACATTTGGGCCTTTTCATTTTCACTGCTGCTTGGTCACCAAATGGATCCCCTTGGATTGAGGCCTAGTCCTCTCCCCACCGCCCTGGAACTCTTCCCCGGCCTACGCTGCCTGCCGTGACACCCCTGGCCCTGGAACTCTGCCCCGGCCTACCTCTGCTGTTCACTACCGCCTCTGACATTTTTGAACATACCCCACTTTAACTTGATTTTAAATGTGTCACTTTCAAATGTTTCACTTTCAGTTGCAGAAATGGCATTCTTTGACATTTGGGCCTTTTCATTTTCACTGCTGCTTGGTCACCAAATGGATCCCCTTGGATTGAGGCCTAGTCCTCTCCCCACCGCCCTGGAACTCTTCCCCGGCCTACGCTGCCTGCCGTGACACCCCTGGCCCTGGAACTCTGCCCCGGCCTACCTCTGCTGTTCACTACCGCCTCTGACATTTTTGAACATACCCCACTTTAACTTGATTTTAAATGTTTCACTTTCAAATGTTTCACTTTCAGTAGCAGAAATGTCATTCTTTGACATTTGGGCCTTTTTATTTTCACTGCTGCTTGGTCACCAAATGGATCTCCTTGGATTGAGGCCTAGTCCTCTCCCCACCGCCCTGGAACTCTGCGCAGGCCTACGCTGCCTGCCGTGACACCCCTGGCCCTGGAACTCTGCCCCGGCCTACCTCTGCTGTTCACTACCGCCTCTGACATTTTTGAACATACCCCACTTTAACTTGATTTTAAATGTGTCACTTTCAAATGTTTCACTTTCAGTTGCAGAAATGGCATTCTTTGACATTTGGGCCTTTTCATTTTCACTGCTGCTTGGTCACCAAATGGATCCCCTTGGATT
This sequence comes from Rhinoderma darwinii, assembly GCF_050947455.1. Lineage (NCBI taxonomy): Eukaryota > Metazoa > Chordata > Amphibia > Anura > Rhinodermatidae > Rhinoderma > Rhinoderma darwinii. Next base: position 6,761 of record NW_027463275.1, on the reverse strand, counting down.
GAGGCCTAGTCCTCTCCCCACCGCCCTGGAACTCTTCCCCGGCCTACGCTGCCTGCCGTGACACCCCTGGCCCTGGAACTCTGCCCCGGCCTACCTCTGCTGTTCACTACCGCCTCTGACATTTTTGAACATACCCCACTTTAACTTGATTTTAAATGTGTCACTTTCAAATGTTTCACTTTCAGTTGCAGAAATGGCATTCTTTGACATTTGGGCCTTTTCATTTTCACTGCTGCTTGGTCACCAAATGGATCCCCTTGGATTGAGGCCTAGTCCTCTCACCCACCGCCCTGGAACTCTGCCCCGGCCTACACTGCCTGCCGTCACACTCTGGCCCTGGAACTCTGCCCCGGCCTGCCTTTGCTGTTCACCACCGCCTCTGACATTTGTGAACATACCCCACTTTAACTTGATTTTAAATGGTTCACTTTCAAATGTTTCACTTTCAGTAGCAGAAATGTCATTCTTTGACACTTGGGCCTTTTTATTTTCACTGCTGTTTGGTCACCAAATGGATCTCCTTGGATTGAGGCCTAGTCCTCTCACCCACCGCCCTGGAACTCTGCCCCGGCCTACACTGCCTGCCGTCACACTCTGGCCCTGGAACTCTGTCCCGGCCTGCCCCTGCTGTTCACCACCGCCTCTGACATTTGTGAACATACCCCACTTTAACCTGATTTTAAATGGTTCACTTTCAGTATCAGAAATGTCATTCTTTGACACTTGGGCCTTTTTATTTTCACTGCTGTTTGGTCACCAAATGGATCTCCTTGGATTGAGGCCTAGTCCTCTCCCCACCGCCCTGGAACTCTGCCCCGGCCTACGCTGCCTGCCGTCACACTCTGGCCCTGGAACACTGCCCCGGCCTGTGCTGCCATCACACTCCTGGCCCTGGAACTCTGCCCCAGCCTGCCCCTGCTGTTCACCACCGCCTCTGACATTTGTGAACATACCCCACTTTAACTTGATTTTAAATGTTTCACTTTCAGTAGCAGAAATGTCATTCTTTGACATTTGGGCCTATTTATTTTCACTGCTGTTTGGTCACCAAATGGATCTCCTTATGTCGAGGCCTAGTCCTCTCCCCACCGCCCTGGAACTCTGCCCCGGCCTACGCTGCCTGCCGTCACACCCCTGGCCCTGGAACTCTGCCCCGGCCTGCCTTTGCTGTTCACCACCGCCTCTGACATTTTTGAACATACCCCACTTTAACTTGATTTTAAATGTGTCACTTTCAAATGTTTCACTTTCAGTTGCAGAAATGGCATTCTTTGACATTTGGGCCTTTTCATTTTCACTGCTGCTTGGTCACCAAATGGATCTCCTTGGATTGAGGCCTAGTCCTCTCCCCACCGCCCTGGAACTCTGCCCCGGCCTACGCTGCCTGCCGTCACACCCCTTGCCCTGGAACTGTGTCCCGGCCTGCCTCTGCTGCTCACCACCGCCTCTGACATTTTTGAACATACCCCACTTTAACTTGATTTTAAATGGTTCACTTTCAAATGTTTCACTTTCAGTATCAGAAATGTCATTCTTTGACATTTGGGCCTTTTTATTTTCACTGCTGTTTGGTCACCAAATGGATCTCCTTAGATTGAGGCCTAGTCCTCTCCCCACCGCCCTGGAACTCTGCCCCGGCCTACGCTGCCTGCCGTCACACTCCTAGCCCTGGAACTCTGCCCCGGCCTGCCTCTGCTGCTCACCACCACCTCTGACATTTTTGAACATACCCCACTTTAACTTGATTTTAAATGGTTCACTTTCAAATGTTTCACTTTCAGTAGCAGAAATGTCATTCTTTGACATTTGGGCCTTTTTATTTTCACTGCTGCTTGGTCACCAAATGGATCTCCTTGGATTGAGGCCTAGTCCTCTCCCCACCGCCCTGGAACTCTGCCCCGGCCTACGCTGCCTGCCGTCACACACTCTGGCCCTGGAACTCTGCCCCGGCCTGTGCTGCCTTCACACTCCAGGCACCTGGAACTCTGCCCCGGCCTGCCTCTGCTGCTCACCACCACCTCTGACATTTTTGAACATACCCCACTTTAACTTGATTTTAAATGGTTCACTTTCAAATGTTTCACTTTCAGTAGCAGAAATGTCATTCTTTGACATTTGGGCCTTTTTATTTTCACTGCTGTTTGGTCACCAAATGGATCTCCTTAGATTGAGGCCTAGTCCTCTCCCCACCGCCCTGGAACTCTGCCCCGGCCTACGCTGCCTGCCGTCACACTCCTAGCCCTGGAACTCTGCCCCGGCCTGCCTCTGCTGCTCACCACCGACTCTGACATTTTTGAACATACCCCACTTTAACTAGATTTTAAATGGTTCACTTTCAAATGTTTCACTTTCAGTAGCAGAAATGTCATTCTTTGACATTTGGGCCTTTTTATTTTCCCACTGCTGCTTGGTCACCAAATGGATCTCCTTGGATTGAGGCCTAGTCCTCTCACCCACCGCCCTGGAACTCTGCCCCGGCCTACGCTGCCTGCCGTCACACCCTGGCCCTGGAACTCTGCCCCGGCCTGCCCCTGCTGTTCACCACCGCCTCTGACATTTGTGAACATACCCCACTTTAACTTGATTTTAAATGTTTCACTTTCAGTAGCAGAAATGTCATTCTTTGACATTTGGGCCTATTTATTTTCACTGCTGTTTGGTCACCAAATGGATCTCCTTATGTCGAGGCCTAGTCCTCTCCCCACCGCCCTGGAACTCTGCCCCGGCCTACGCTGCCTGCCGTCACACCCCTGGCCCTGGAACTCTGCCCCGGCCTGCCTCTGCTGCTCACCACCGCCTCTGACATTTTTGAACATACCCCACTTTAACTTGATTTTAAATGGTTCACTTTCAGTATCAGAAATGTCATTCTTTGACATTTGGGCCTTTTTATTTGCACTGCTGCTTGGTCAACAAATGGATCTCCTTAAATTGAGGCCTAGTCCTCTCCCCACCGCCCTGGAACTCTGCCCCGGCCTACACTGCCTGCCGTCACACTCTGGCCCTGGAACTCTGTCCCGGCCTGCCCCTGCTGTTCACCACCGCCTCTGACATTTGTGAACATACCCCACTTTAACTTGATTTTAAATGGTTCACTTTCAGTATCAGAAATGTCATTCTTTGACATTCGGGCCTTTTTATTTGCACTGCTGCTTGGTCAACAAATGGATCTCCTTAAATTGAGGCCTAGTCCTCTCCCCACCGCCCTGGAACTCTGCCCCGGCCTACGCTGCCTGCCATCACACTCCTGGCCCTGGAACTCTGCCCCGGCCTGCCCCTGCTGTTCACCACCGCCTCTGACATTTGTGAACAAACCCCACTTTAACTTGATTTTAAATGTTTCACTTTCAAATGTTTCACTTTCAGTAGCAGAAATGTCATTCTTTGACATTTGGGCCTTTCTATTTTCACTGCTGCTTGGTCACCAAATGGATCTCCATATCTCGAGGCCTAGTCCTCTCCCCACCGCCCTGGAACTCTGCCCCGGCCTACGCTGCCTGCCGTCACACTCCTAGCCCTGGAACTCTGCCCCGGCCTGCCTCTGCTGCTCATCACCGCCTCTGACATTTGTGAACATACCCCACTTTCACTTGATTTTAAATGTTTCACTTTCAGTAGCACAAATGCCATTCTTTGACATTTGGGCCTTTGTATTTTCACTGCTGTTTGTTCACGAAAGGATCCCCTTATCTTGTGGCCTAGTCCTCTCCACGCCGCCTTGGAACTTTGCCCCGGCCTATGCTGCCTGCCGTCACACTCTGGCCCTGGAACTCTGGCCGGGCATGGGGATGCAAGTTGCTCCTGCTGCCCCCCCACCGGGACCTACCTGCAATCACCCTGGAACTCTGGCTGGGCATGGGGATGCAGTTTGCTCCCGCTGACCCCCTTTCCACCCCACCGGGACCTACCAGCAATCACCCTGGAACTCTGGCTGGGCATGGGGATGCAGTTTGCTCCCGCTGACCCCCTTCCACCCCACCGGGACCTACCTGCAATCACCCTGGAACTCTGGCTGGGCATGGGGATGCAAGTTTCTCCCGCTGCCCCCCCACCGGGACCTACCTGCAATCACTCTGGAACTCTGGCTGGGCATGGAGATGCAGGTTGCTCCCGCTGCCCCCCCACCGGGACCTACCAGCAATCACCCTGGAACTCTGGCTGGGCATGGGGATGCAAGTTGCTCCCGCTGCCCCCCACCAGGACCTACCTGCAATCACCCTGGAACTCTGGCTGGGCATGGGAATGCAAGTTGCTCCCGCTGCCCCCCACCAGGACCTACCTGCAATCACCCTGGAACTCTGGCTGGGCATGGGGATGCAAGTTGCTCCCGCTGCCCCCCCACCAGGACCTACCAGCAATCAGCCTGGAACTCTGGCTGGGCATGGGGATGCAGGTTGCTCCCGCTGCCCCCCCACCGGGACCTACCTGCAATCACCCTGGAACTCTGGCTGGGCATGGGGATGCAGTTTGCTCCCGCTGACCCCCTTCCACCCCACCGGGACCTACCAGCAATCAACCTGGAACTCTGGCTGGGCATGGGGATGCAAGTTGCTCCCGCTGCCCCCCCACCAGGACCTACCTGCAATCACCCTGGAACTCTGGCTGGGCATGGGGATGCAGTTTGCTCCCGCTGACCCCCTTCCACCCCACCGGACCCAACAGCAATCACCCTGGAACTCTGGCTGGGCATGGGGATGCAGGTTGCTCCCGCTGCCCCCCCCCCCCCCCCACCGGGACCTACCTGCAATCACTCTGGAACTCTGGCTGGGCATGGGGATGCAAGTTGCTCCCGCTGCCCCCCACCAGGACCTACCTGCAATCACCCTGGAACTCTGGCTGGGCATGGGGATGCAAGTTGCTCCCGCTGCCCCCCCACCAGGACCTACCTGCAATCACCCTGGAACTCTGGCTGGGCATGGGGATGCAGGTTGCTCCCGCTGCCCCCCCACCGGGACCTACCTGCAATCACCCTGGAACTCTGGCTGGGCATGGGGATGCAGTTTGCTCCCGCTGACCCCCTTCCACCCCACCGGGACCTACCTGCAATCACCCTGGAACTCTGGCTGGGCATGGGGATGCAAGTTGCTCCCGCTGCCCCCCCACCAGGACCTACCTGCAATCAGCCTGGAACTCTGGCTGGGCATGGGGATGCAGGTTGCTCCCGCTGCCCCCCCACCGGGACCTACCTGCAATCACCCTGGAACTCTGGCTGGGCATGGGGATGCAGGTTGCTCCCGCTGCCCCCCCACCGGGACCTACCTGCAATCACCCTGGAACTCTGGCTGGGCATGGGGATGCAGTTTGCTCCCGCTGACCCCCTTCCACCCCACCGGGACCTACCTGCAATCACCCTGGAACTCTGGCTGGGCATGGGGATGCAAGTTGCTCCCGCTGCCCCCCCACCAGGACCTACCTGCAATCACCCTGGAACTCTGGCTGGGCATGGGGATGCAGGTTGCTCCCGCTGCCCCCCCCCCCACCGGGACCTATCTGCAATCACTCTGGAACTCTGGCTGGGCATGGGGATGCAAGTTGCTCCCGCTGCCCCCCCACCAGGACCTACCTGCAATCACCCTGGAACTCTGGCTGGGCATGGGGATGCAGTTTGCTCCCGCTGACCCCCTTCCACCCCACCGGACCCAACAGCAATCACCCTGGAACTCTGGCTGGGCATGGGGATGCAGGTTGCTCCCGCTGCCCCCCCCCCACCGGGACCTATCTGCAATCACTCTGGAACTCTGGCTGGGCATGGGGATGCAAGTTGCTCCCGCTGCCCCCCCACCAGGACCTACCTGCAATCACCCTGGAACTCTGGCTGGGCATGGGGATGCAAGTTGCTCCCGCTGCCCCCCCACCAGGACCTACCTGCAATCACCCTGGAACTCTGGCTGGGCATGGGGATGCAAGTTGCTCCCGCTGCCCCCCCACCAGGACCTACCTGCAATCACCCTGGAACTCTGGCTGGGCATGGAGATGCAGGTTGCTCCCGCTGCCCCCCCACCGGGACCTACCTGCAATCACCTTGGAACTCTGGCTGGGCTAACAGTAACAGCTGCCCCCCCCCCCCTATTTCCACGACTATTAAGCCCACCCCACTATCCAACACTCTCCCTGGAACTCCGGCTCGGCTAATAGTAACAGCTGCCCCCCCCCCCCCGTATTTTCACGACTATTAAGCCCACCCCACTATCCAACACTCTTCCCGGACTTCTGCTGTGAATGGAGGATGAGAAATAGGGGAGTTTGCGCTCAGCGCCGCGCCGCAGCCCCGCCGAGGCCGCCGAGTCAGAAAAAAAAATCGCCACTATCACAAGTTTTATTTTTCGGGCAAACATCTCCCCCCGAGAATAAGACACCATGTTGTCCAACTTGGGGAGAGAGGGGATGTGCACTTGGGCGTGTCGACTTGCGCCCGCTGTGACTTCCCTTCACGTCCCCGTCGTCTCTCCCCCTCTTCTCTCCCGTGGAATGGGAGAGCGTTGCGAGGGGGGGAGAGAATTTCTCGGGAGAGCGCACCCCTGGGCTTTGAGGAGGAAGAAGTAGGGAAGCCCGTCGCTAGGCGCCTTAGCGACGTGCTAACCCACCGCTACCGCCCGGTCCCGGGGTGTGCGTGGGGGAGGGTGTTCCGCTCGGTGGGTGTTCCCGCTCGGTGGAGCGCCCCTGGCTGGCCAGGGCACGCTTTCCTCTTTCTCTCGCTCTCCCCTTCGGCCTGCGGGAGGAGCGTGCCAGTGTGTGTGTGTGCGGTACACGACACTCTGGAC
>NW_027463274.1:0-31017 GCF_050947455.1 Rhinoderma darwinii | reverse complement strand
AATAACTCGCCTGGGAAACATCCAGAGAAGTCAAACACAGTGCTCCTATACTAATTGCCAGGCGCTGAGACGAATGCCGCCAAGATCGAGCGTCTAGGACTTACGGTTCAGGAGTTATTCACAGAAACATGGTTCTGAACATGCTGCCAATTTCTCGCCTGGGAAACATGCAGAGAAGTCCAAGATAGTGTTTTTTAGACTCGCTGCCACGAGCTGAATCGAATGCAGCCAAGAGCGAGCGTCTAGGACTTACGGTTCAGGAGTTATTCACAGAAACATGGTTCTGAACATGCTGCCAATTTCTCGCCTGGGAAACATGCAGAGAAGTCCAAGATAGTGTTTTTTAGACTGGCTGCCACGAGCTGAATCGAATGCAGCCAAGAGCGAGCGTCTAGGACTTACGGTTCAGGAGTTATTCACAGAAACATGGTTCTTTTACTGCCAGCCGCGAAAGCGAAAATAACCAAGATCGAGCGTCTAGGATTTACTTGTCAATAACTCGCCTGGGAAACATCCAGAGAAGTCAAACACAGTGCTCCTATACTAATTGCCAGGCGCTGAGACGAATGCCGCCAAGATCGAGCGTCTAGGACTTACGGTTCAGGAGTTATTCACAGAAACATGGTTCTGAACATGCTGCCAATTTCTCGCCTGGGAAACATGCAGAGAAGTCCAAGATAGTGTTTTTTAGACTGGCTGCCACGAGCTGAATCGAATGCAGCCAAGAGCGAGCGTCTAGGACTTACGGTTTAGGAGTTATTCACAGAAACATGGTTCTGAACATGCTGCCAATTGCTCGCCTGGGAAACATGCAGAGAAGTCCAAGATAGTGTTTTTTAGACTGGCTGCCACGAGCTGAATCGAATGCAGCCAAGAGCGAGCGTCTAGGACTTACGGTTCAGGAGTTATTCACAGAAACATGGTTCTGAACATGCTGCCAATTTCTCGCCTGGGAAACATGCAGAGAAGTCCAAGATAGTGTTTTTTAGACTGGCTGCCACGAGCTGAATCGAATGCAGCCAAGAGCGAGCGTCTAGGACTTACGGTTCAGGAGTTATTCACAGAAACATGGTTCTGAACATGCTGCCAATTTCTCGCCTGGGAAACATGCAGAGAAGTCCAAGATAGTGTTTTTTAGACTGGCTGCCACGAGCTGAATCGAATGCAGCCAAGAGCGAGCGTCTAGGACTTACGGTTCAGGAGTTATTCACAGAAACATGGTTCTGAACATGCTGCCAATTGCTCGCCTGGGAAACATGCAGAGAAGTCCAAGATAGTGTTTTTTAGACTGGCTGCCACGAGCTGAATCGAATGCAGCCAAGAGCGAGCGTCTAGGACTTACGGTTCAGGAGTTATTCACAGAAACATGGTTCTTTTACTGCCAGCCGCGAAAGCGAAAATAACCAAGATCGAGCGTCTAGGATTTACTTGTCAATAACTCGCCTGGGAAACATCCAGAGAAGTCAAACACAGTGCTCCTATACTAATTGCCAGGCGCTGAGACGAATGCCGCCAAGATCGAGCGTCTAGGACTTACGGTTCAAGAATTAGCTTTAGAAACATTTGCCTTAGGAACATGCAGAGAAGTCCAAGATAGTGTTTTTTAGACTGGCTGCCACGAGCTGAATCGAATGCAGCCAAGAGCGAGCGTCTAGGACTTACGGTTCAGGAGTTATTCACAGAAACATGGTTCTGAACATGCTGCCAATTGCTCGCCTGGGAAACATGCAGAGAAGTCCAAGATAGTGTTTTTTAGACTGGCTGCCACGAGCTGAATCGAATGCAGCCAAGAGCGAGCGTCTAGGACTTACGGTTCAGGAGTTATTCACAGAAACATGGTTCTTTTACTGCCAGCCGCGAAAGCGAAAATAACCAAGATCGAGCGTCTAGGATTTACTTGTCAATAACTCGCCTGGGAAACATCCAGAGAAGTCAAACACAGTGCTCCTATACTAATTGCCAGGCGCTGAGACGAATGCCGCCAAGATCGAGCGTCTAGGACTTACGGTTCAAGAATTAGCTTTAGAAACATTTGCCTTAGGAACATGCAGAGAAGTCCAAGATAGTGTTTTTTAGACTGGCTGCCACGAGCTGAATCGAATGCAGCCAAGAGCGAGCGTCTGTGACTTACGGTTCAGGAGTTATTCACAGAAACATGGTTCTGAACATGCTGCCAATTGCTCGCCTGGGAAACATCCAGAGAAGTCCAAGATAGTGTTTTTTAGACTGGCTGCCACGAGCTGAATCGAATGCAGCCAAGAGCGAGCGTCTAGGACTTACGGTTCAGGAGTTATTCACAGAAACATGGTTCTGAACATGCTGCCAATTGCTCGCCTGGGAAACATGCAGAGAAGTCCAAGATAGTGTTTTTTAGACTGGCTGCCACGAGCTGAATCGAATGCAGCCAAGAGCGAGCGTCTAGGACTTACGGTTCAGGAGTTATTCACAGAAACATGGTTCTTTTACTGCCAGCCGCGAAAGCGAAAATAACCAAGATCGAGCGTCTAGGATTTACTTGTCAATAACTCGCCTGGGAAACATCCAGAGAAGTCAAACACAGTGCTCCTATACTAATTGCCAGGCGCTGAGACGAATGCCGCCAAGATCGAGCGTCTAGGACTTACGGTTCAGGAGTTATTCACAGAAACATGGTTCTGAACATGCTGCCAATTTCTCGCCTGGGAAACATGCAGAGAAGTCCAAGATAGTGTTTTTTAGACTGGCTGCCACGAGCTGAATCGAATGCAGCCAAGAGCGAGCGTCTAGGACTTACGGTTCAGGAGTTATTCACAGAAACATGGTTCTGAACATGCTGCCAATTTCTCGCCTGGGAAACATGCAGAGAAGTCCAAGATAGTGTTTTTTAGACTGGCTGCCACGAGCTGAATCGAATGCAGCCAAGAGCGAGCGTCTAGGACTTACGGTTCAGGAGTTATTCACAGAAACATGGTTCTGAACATGCTGCCAATTTCTCGCCTGGGAAACATGCAGAGAAGTCCAAGATAGTGTTTTTTAGACTGGCTGCCACGAGCTGAATCGAATGCAGCCAAGAGCGAGCGTCTAGGACTTACGGTTCAGGAGTTATTCACAGAAACATGGTTCTTTTACTGCCAGCCGCGAAAGCGAAAATAACCAAGATCGAGCGTCTAGGATTTACTTGTCAATAACTCGCCTGGGAAACATCCAGAGAAGTCAAACACAGTGCTCCTATACTAATTGCCAGGCGCTGAGACGAATGCCGCCAAGATCGAGCGTCTAGGACTTACGGTTCAAGAATTAGCTTTAGAAACATTTGCCTTAGGAACATGCAGAGAAGTCCAAGATAGTGTTTTTTAGACTGGCTGCCACGAGCTGAATCGAATGCAGCCAAGAGCGAGCGTCTGTGACTTACGGTTCAGGAGTTATTCACAGAAACATGGTTCTGAACATGCTGCCAATTGCTCGCCTGGGAAACATGCAGAGAAGTCCAAGATAGTGTTTTTTAGACTGGCTGCCACGAGCTGAATCGAATGCAGCCAAGAGCGAGCGTCTAGGACTTACGGTTCAGGAGTTATTCACAGAAACATGGTTCTGAACATGCTGCCAATTGCTCGCCTGGGAAACATGCAGAGAAGTCCAAGATAGTGTTTTTTAGACTGGCTGCCACGAGCTGAATCGAATGCAGCCAAGAGCGAGCGTCTAGGACTTACGGTTCAGGAGTTATTCACAGAAACATGGTTCTGAACATGCTGCCAATTGCTCGCCTGGGAAACATGCAGAGAAGTCCAAGATAGTGTTTTTTAGACTGGCTGCCACGAGCTGAATCGAATGCAGCCAAGAGCGAGCGTCTAGGACTTACGGTTCAGGAGTTATTCACAGAAACATGGTTCTGAACATGCTGCCAATTTCTCGCCTGGGAAACATGCAGAGAAGTCCAAGATAGTGTTTTTTAGACTGGCTGCCACGAGCTGAATCGAATGCAGCCAAGAGCGAGCGTCTAGGACTTACGGTTCAGGAGTTATTCACAGAAACATGGTTCTTTTACTGCCAGCCGCGAAAGCGAAAATAACCAAGATCGAGCGTCTAGGATTTACTTGTCAATAACTCGCCTGGGAAACATCCAGAGAAGTCAAACACAGTGCTCCTATACTAATTGCCAGGCGCTGAGACGAATGCCGCCAAGATCGAGCGTCTAGGACTTACGGTTCAGGAGTTATTCACAGAAACATGGTTCTTTTACTGCCAGCCGCGAAAGCGAAAATAACCAAGATCGAGCGTCTAGGATTTACTTGTCAATAACTCGCCTGGGAAACATCCAGAGAAGTCAAACACAGTGCTCCTATACTAATTGCCAGGCGCTGAGACGAATGCCGCCAAGATCGAGCGTCTAGGACTTACGGTTCAAGAATTAGCTTTAGAAACATTTGCCTTAGGAACATGCAGAGAAGTCCAAGATAGTGTTTTTTAGACTGGCTGCCACGAGCTGAATCGAATGCAGCCAAGAGCGAGCGTCTAGGACTTACGGTTCAGGAGTTATTCACAGAAACATGGTTCTGAACATGCTGCCAATTGCTCGCCTGGGAAACATGCAGAGAAGTCCAAGATAGTGTTTTTTAGACTGGCTGCCACGAGCTGAATCGAATGCAGCCAAGAGCGAGCGTCTAGGACTTACGGTTCAGGAGTTATTCACAGAAACATGGTTCTTTTACTGCCAGCCGCGAAAGCGAAAATAACCAAGATCGAGCGTCTAGGATTTACTTGTCAATAACTCGCCTGGGAAACATCCAGAGAAGTCAAACACAGTGCTCCTATACTAATTGCCAGGCGCTGAGACGAATGCCGCCAAGATCGAGCGTCTAGGACTTACGGTTCAAGAATTAGCTTTAGAAACATTTGCCTTAGGAACATGCAGAGAAGTCCAAGATAGTGTTTTTTAGACTGGCTGCCACGAGCTGAATCGAATGCAGCCAAGAGCGAGCGTCTGTGACTTACGGTTCAGGAGTTATTCACAGAAACATGGTTCTGAACATGCTGCCAATTGCTCGCCTGGGAAACATCCAGAGAAGTCCAAGATAGTGTTTTTTAGACTGGCTGCCACGAGCTGAATCGAATGCAGCCAAGAGCGAGCGTCTAGGACTTACGGTTCAGGAGTTATTCACAGAAACATGGTTCTGAACATGCTGCCAATTGCTCGCCTGGGAAACATGCAGAGAAGTCCAAGATAGTGTTTTTTAGACTGGCTGCCACGAGCTGAATCGAATGCAGCCAAGAGCGAGCGTCTAGGACTTACGGTTCAGGAGTTATTCACAGAAACATGGTTCTTTTACTGCCAGCCGCGAAAGCGAAAATAACCAAGATCGAGCGTCTAGGATTTACTTGTCAATAACTCGCCTGGGAAACATCCAGAGAAGTCAAACACAGTGCTCCTATACTAATTGCCAGGCGCTGAGACGAATGCCGCCAAGATCGAGCGTCTAGGACTTACGGTTCAGGAGTTATTCACAGAAACATGGTTCTGAACATGCTGCCAATTTCTCGCCTGGGAAACATGCAGAGAAGTCCAAGATAGTGTTTTTTAGACTGGCTGCCACGAGCTGAATCGAATGCAGCCAAGAGCGAGCGTCTAGGACTTACGGTTCAGGAGTTATTCACAGAAACATGGTTCTGAACATGCTGCCAATTTCTCGCCTGGGAAACATGCAGAGAAGTCCAAGATAGTGTTTTTTAGACTGGCTGCCACGAGCTGAATCGAATGCAGCCAAGAGCGAGCGTCTAGGACTTACGGTTCAGGAGTTATTCACAGAAACATGGTTCTGAACATGCTGCCAATTTCTCGCCTGGGAAACATGCAGAGAAGTCCAAGATAGTGTTTTTTAGACTGGCTGCCACGAGCTGAATCGAATGCAGCCAAGAGCGAGCGTCTAGGACTTACGGTTCAGGAGTTATTCACAGAAACATGGTTCTTTTACTGCCAGCCGCGAAAGCGAAAATAACCAAGATCGAGCGTCTAGGATTTACTTGTCAATAACTCGCCTGGGAAACATCCAGAGAAGTCAAACACAGTGCTCCTATACTAATTGCCAGGCGCTGAGACGAATGCCGCCAAGATCGAGCGTCTAGGACTTACGGTTCAAGAATTAGCTTTAGAAACATTTGCCTTAGGAACATGCAGAGAAGTCCAAGATAGTGTTTTTTAGACTGGCTGCCACGAGCTGAATCGAATGCAGCCAAGAGCGAGCGTCTGTGACTTACGGTTCAGGAGTTATTCACAGAAACATGGTTCTGAACATGCTGCCAATTGCTCGCCTGGGAAACATGCAGAGAAGTCCAAGATAGTGTTTTTTAGACTGGCTGCCACGAGCTGAATCGAATGCAGCCAAGAGCGAGCGTCTAGGACTTACGGTTCAGGAGTTATTCACAGAAACATGGTTCTGAACATGCTGCCAATTGCTCGCCTGGGAAACATGCAGAGAAGTCCAAGATAGTGTTTTTTAGACTGGCTGCCACGAGCTGAATCGAATGCAGCCAAGAGCGAGCGTCTAGGACTTACGGTTCAGGAGTTATTCACAGAAACATGGTTCTGAACATGCTGCCAATTGCTCGCCTGGGAAACATGCAGAGAAGTCCAAGATAGTGTTTTTTAGACTGGCTGCCACGAGCTGAATCGAATGCAGCCAAGAGCGAGCGTCTAGGACTTACGGTTCAGGAGTTATTCACAGAAACATGGTTCTGAACATGCTGCCAATTTCTCGCCTGGGAAACATGCAGAGAAGTCCAAGATAGTGTTTTTTAGACTGGCTGCCACGAGCTGAATCGAATGCAGCCAAGAGCGAGCGTCTAGGACTTACGGTTCAGGAGTTATTCACAGAAACATGGTTCTTTTACTGCCAGCCGCGAAAGCGAAAATAACCAAGATCGAGCGTCTAGGATTTACTTGTCAATAACTCGCCTGGGAAACATCCAGAGAAGTCAAACACAGTGCTCCTATACTAATTGCCAGGCGCTGAGACGAATGCCGCCAAGATCGAGCGTCTAGGACTTACGGTTCAGGAGTTATTCACAGAAACATGGTTCTGAACATGCTGCCAATTTCTCGCCTGGGAAACATGCAGAGAAGTCCAAGATAGTGTTTTTTAGACTGGCTGCCACGAGCTGAATCGAATGCAGCCAAGAGCGAGCGTCTAGGACTTACGGTTCAGGAGTTATTCACAGAAACATGGTTCTGAACATGCTGCCAATTGCTCGCCTGGGAAACATGCAGAGAAGTCCAAGATAGTGTTTTTTAGACTGGCTGCCACGAGCTGAATCGAATGCAGCCAAGAGCGAGCGTCTAGGACTTACGGTTCAGGAGTTATTCACAGAAACATGGTTCTGAACATGCTGCCAATTTCTCGCCTGGGAAACATGCAGAGAAGTCCAAGATAGTGTTTTTTAGACTGGCTGCCACGAGCTGAATCGAATGCAGCCAAGAGCGAGCGTCTAGGACTTACGGTTCAGGAGTTATTCACAGAAACATGGTTCTGAACATGCTGCCAATTGCTCGCCTGGGAAACATGCAGAGAAGTCCAAGATAGTGTTTTTTAGACTGGCTGCCACGAGCTGAATCGAATGCAGCCAAGAGCGAGCGTCTAGGACTTACGGTTCAGGAGTTATTCACAGAAACATGGTTCTGAACATGCTGCCAATTGCTCGCCTGGGAAACATGCAGAGAAGTCCAAGATAGTGTTTTTTAGACTGGCTGCCACGAGCTGAATCGAATGCAGCCAAGAGCGAGCGTCTAGGACTTACGGTTCAGGAGTTATTCACAGAAACATGGTTCTTTTACTGCCAGCCGCGAAAGCGAAAATAACCAAGATCGAGCGTCTAGGATTTACTTGTCAATAACTCGCCTGGGAAACATCCAGAGAAGTCAAACACAGTGCTCCTATACTAATTGCCAGGCGCTGAGACGAATGCCGCCAAGATCGAGCGTCTAGGACTTACGGTTCAGGAGTTATTCACAGAAACATGGTTCTGAACATGCTGCCAATTGCTCGCCTGGGAAACATGCAGAGAAGTCCAAGATAGTGTTTTTTAGACTGGCTGCCACGAGCTGAATCGAATGCAGCCAAGAGCGAGCGTCTAGGACTTACGGTTCAGGAGTTATTCACAGAAACATGGTTCTGAACATGCTGCCAATTTCTCGCCTGGGAAACATGCAGAGAAGTCCAAGATAGTGTTTTTTAGACTGGCTGCCACGAGCTGAATCGAATGCAGCCAAGAGCGAGCGTCTAGGACTTACGGTTCAGGAGTTATTCACAGAAACATGGTTCTGAACATGCTGCCAATTTCTCGCCTGGGAAACATGCAGAGAAGTCCAAGATAGTGTTTTTTAGACTGGCTGCCACGAGCTGAATCGAATGCAGCCAAGAGCGAGCGTCTAGGACTTACGGTTCAGGAGTTATTCACAGAAACATGGTTCTTTTACTGCCAGCCGCGAAAGCGAAAATAACCAAGATCGAGCGTCTAGGATTTACTTGTCAATAACTCGCCTGGGAAACATCCAGAGAAGTCAAACACAGTGCTCCTATACTAATTGCCAGGCGCTGAGACGAATGCCGCCAAGATCGAGCGTCTAGGACTTACGGTTCAAGAATTAGCTTTAGAAACATTTGCCTTAGGAACATGCAGAGAAGTCCAAGATAGTGTTTTTTAGACTGGCTGCCACGAGCTGAATCGAATGCAGCCAAGAGCGAGCGTCTGTGACTTACGGTTCAGGAGTTATTCACAGAAACATGGTTCTGAACATGCTGCCAATTGCTCGCCTGGGAAACATGCAGAGAAGTCCAAGATAGTGTTTTTTAGACTGGCTGCCACGAGCTGAATCGAATGCAGCCAAGAGCGAGCGTCTAGGACTTACGGTTCAGGAGTTATTCACAGAAACATGGTTCTGAACATGCTGCCAATTGCTCGCCTGGGAAACATGCAGAGAAGTCCAAGATAGTGTTTTTTAGACTGGCTGCCACGAGCTGAATCGAATGCAGCCAAGAGCGAGCGTCTAGGACTTACGGTTCAGGAGTTATTCACAGAAACATGGTTCTGAACATGCTGCCAATTGCTCGCCTGGGAAACATGCAGAGAAGTCCAAGATAGTGTTTTTTAGACTGGCTGCCACGAGCTGAATCGAATGCAGCCAAGAGCGAGCGTCTAGGACTTACGGTTCAGGAGTTATTCACAGAAACATGGTTCTGAACATGCTGCCAATTTCTCGCCTGGGAAACATGCAGAGAAGTCCAAGATAGTGTTTTTTAGACTGGCTGCCACGAGCTGAATCGAATGCAGCCAAGAGCGAGCGTCTAGGACTTACGGTTCAGGAGTTATTCACAGAAACATGGTTCTTTTACTGCCAGCCGCGAAAGCGAAAATAACCAAGATCGAGCGTCTAGGATTTACTTGTCAATAACTCGCCTGGGAAACATCCAGAGAAGTCAAACACAGTGCTCCTATACTAATTGCCAGGCGCTGAGACGAATGCCGCCAAGATCGAGCGTCTAGGACTTACGGTTCAGGAGTTATTCACAGAAACATGGTTCTGAACATGCTGCCAATTTCTCGCCTGGGAAACATGCAGAGAAGTCCAAGATAGTGTTTTTTAGACTGGCTGCCACGAGCTGAATCGAATGCAGCCAAGAGCGAGCGTCTAGGACTTACGGTTCAGGAGTTATTCACAGAAACATGGTTCTGAACATGCTGCCAATTGCTCGCCTGGGAAACATGCAGAGAAGTCCAAGATAGTGTTTTTTAGACTGGCTGCCACGAGCTGAATCGAATGCAGCCAAGAGCGAGCGTCTAGGACTTACGGTTCAGGAGTTATTCACAGAAACATGGTTCTGAACATGCTGCCAATTTCTCGCCTGGGAAACATGCAGAGAAGTCCAAGATAGTGTTTTTTAGACTGGCTGCCACGAGCTGAATCGAATGCAGCCAAGAGCGAGCGTCTAGGACTTACGGTTCAGGAGTTATTCACAGAAACATGGTTCTGAACATGCTGCCAATTGCTCGCCTGGGAAACATGCAGAGAAGTCCAAGATAGTGTTTTTTAGACTGGCTGCCACGAGCTGAATCGAATGCAGCCAAGAGCGAGCGTCTAGGACTTACGGTTCAGGAGTTATTCACAGAAACATGGTTCTGAACATGCTGCCAATTGCTCGCCTGGGAAACATGCAGAGAAGTCCAAGATAGTGTTTTTTAGACTGGCTGCCACGAGCTGAATCGAATGCAGCCAAGAGCGAGCGTCTAGGACTTACGGTTCAGGAGTTATTCACAGAAACATGGTTCTGAACATGCTGCCAATTTCTCGCCTGGGAAACATGCAGAGAAGTCCAAGATAGTGTTTTTTAGACTGGCTGCCACGAGCTGAATCGAATGCAGCCAAGAGCGAGCGTCTAGGACTTACGGTTCAGGAGTTATTCACAGAAACATGGTTCTTTTACTGCCAGCCGCGAAAGCGAAAATAACCAAGATCGAGCGTCTAGGATTTACTTGTCAATAACTCGCCTGGGAAACATCCAGAGAAGTCAAACACAGTGCTCCTATACTAATTGCCAGGCGCTGAGACGAATGCCGCCAAGATCGAGCGTCTAGGACTTACGGTTCAGGAGTTATTCACAGAAACATGGTTCTGAACATGCTGCCAATTTCTCGCCTGGGAAACATGCAGAGAAGTCCAAGATAGTGTTTTTTAGACTGGCTGCCACGAGCTGAATCGAATGCAGCCAAGAGCGAGCGTCTAGGACTTACGGTTCAGGAGTTATTCACAGAAACATGGTTCTGAACATGCTGCCAATTGCTCGCCTGGGAAACATGCAGAGAAGTCCAAGATAGTGTTTTTTAGACTGGCTGCCACGAGCTGAATCGAATGCAGCCAAGAGCGAGCGTCTAGGACTTACGGTTCAGGAGTTATTCACAGAAACATGGTTCTGAACATGCTGCCAATTGCTCGCCTGGGAAACATGCAGAGAAGTCCAAGATAGTGTTTTTTAGACTGGCTGCCACGAGCTGAATCGAATGCAGCCAAGAGCGAGCGTCTAGGACTTACGGTTCAGGAGTTATTCACAGAAACATGGTTCTTTTACTGCCAGCCGCGAAAGCGAAAATAACCAAGATCGAGCGTCTAGGATTTACTTGTCAATAACTCGCCTGGGAAACATCCAGAGAAGTCAAACACAGTGCTCCTATACTAATTGCCAGGCGCTGAGACGAATGCCGCCAAGATCGAGCGTCTAGGACTTACGGTTCAAGAATTAGCTTTAGAAACATTTGCCTTAGGAACATGCAGAGAAGTCCAAGATAGTGTTTTTTAGACTGGCTGCCACGAGCTGAATCGAATGCAGCCAAGAGCGAGCGTCTAGGACTTACGGTTCAGGAGTTATTCACAGAAACATGGTTCTGAACATGCTGCCAATTTCTCGCCTGGGAAACATGCAGAGAAGTCCAAGATAGTGTTTTTTAGACTGGCTGCCACGAGCTGAATCGAATGCAGCCAAGAGCGAGCGTCTAGGACTTACGGTTCAGGAGTTATTCACAGAAACATGGTTCTTTTACTGCCAGCCGCGAAAGCGAAAATAACCAAGATCGAGCGTCTAGGATTTACTTGTCAATAACTCGCCTGGGAAACATCCAGAGAAGTCAAACACAGTGCTCCTATACTAATTGCCAGGCGCTGAGACGAATGCCGCCAAGATCGAGCGTCTAGGACTTACGGTTCAGGAGTTATTCACAGAAACATGGTTCTGAACATGCTGCCAATTTCTCGCCTGGGAAACATGCAGAGAAGTCCAAGATAGTGTTTTTTAGACTGGCTGCCACGAGCTGAATCGAATGCAGCCAAGAGCGAGCGTCTAGGACTTACGGTTCAGGAGTTATTCACAGAAACATGGTTCTGAACATGCTGCCAATTGCTCGCCTGGGAAACATGCAGAGAAGTCCAAGATAGTGTTTTTTAGACTGGCTGCCACGAGCTGAATCGAATGCAGCCAAGAGCGAGCGTCTAGGACTTACGGTTCAGGAGTTATTCACAGAAACATGGTTCTGAACATGCTGCCAATTTCTCGCCTGGGAAACATGCAGAGAAGTCCAAGATAGTGTTTTTTAGACTGGCTGCCACGAGCTGAATCGAATGCAGCCAAGAGCGAGCGTCTAGGACTTACGGTTCAGGAGTTATTCACAGAAACATGGTTCTGAACATGCTGCCAATTTCTCGCCTGGGAAACATGCAGAGAAGTCCAAGATAGTGTTTTTTAGACTGGCTGCCACGAGCTGAATCGAATGCAGCCAAGAGCGAGCGTCTAGGACTTACGGTTCAGGAGTTATTCACAGAAACATGGTTCTTTTACTGCCAGCCGCGAAAGCGAAAATAACCAAGATCGAGCGTCTTGGATTTACTTGTCAATAACTCGCCTGGGAAACATCCAGAGAAGTCAAACACAGTGCTCCTATACTAATTGCCAGGCGCTGAGACGAATGCCGCCAAGATCGAGCGTCTAGGACTTACGGTTCAGGAGTTATTCACAGAAACATGGTTCTGAACATGCTGCCAATTTCTCGCCTGGGAAACATGCAGAGAAGTCCAAGATAGTGTTTTTTAGACTGGCTGCCACGAGCTGAATCGAATGCAGCCAAGAGCGAGCGTCTAGGACTTACGGTTCAGGAGTTATTCACAGAAACATGGTTCTTTTACTGCCAGCCGCGAAAGCGAAAATAACCAAGATCGAGCGTCTAGGATTTACTTGTCAATAACTCGCCTGGGAAACATCCAGAGAAGTCAAACACAGTGCTCCTATACTAATTGCCAGGCGCTGAGACGAATGCCGCCAAGATCGAGCGTCTAGGACTTACGGTTCAGGAGTTATTCACAGAAACATGGTTCTGAACATGCTGCCAATTTCTCGTCTGGGAAACATGCAGAGAAGTCCAAGATAGTGTTTTTTAGACTGGCTGCCACGAGCTGAATCGAATGCAGCCAAGAGCGAGCGTCTAGGACTTACGGTTCAGGAGTTATTCACAGAAACATGGTTCTTTTACTGCCAGCCGCGAAAGCGAAAATAACCAAGATCGAGCGTCTAGGATTTACTTGTCAATAACTCGCCTGGGAAACATCCAGAGAAGTCAAACACAGTGCTCCTATACTAATTGCCAGGCGCTGAGACGAATGCCGCCAAGATCGAGCGTCTAGGACTTACGGTTCAGGAGTTATTCACAGAAACATGGTTCTGAACATGCTGCCAATTTCTCGCCTGGGAAACATGCAGAGAAGTCCAAGATAGTGTTTTTTAGACTGGCTGCCACGAGCTGAATCGAATGCAGCCAAGAGCGAGCGTCTAGGACTTACGGTTCAGGAGTTATTCACAGAAACATGGTTCTGAACATGCTGCCAATTGCTCGCCTGGGAAACATGCAGAGAAGTCCAAGATAGTGTTTTTTAGACTGGCTGCCACGAGCTGAATCGAATGCAGCCAAGAGCGAGCGTCTAGGACTTACGGTTCAGGAGTTATTCACAGAAACATGGTTCTGAACATGCTGCCAATTGCTCGCCTGGGAAACATGCAGAGAAGTCCAAGATAGTGTTTTTTAGACTGGCTGCCACGAGCTGAATCGAATGCAGCCAAGAGCGAGCGTCTAGGACTTACGGTTCAGGAGTTATTCACAGAAACATGGTTCTGAACATGCTGCCAATTTCTCGCCTGGGAAACATGCAGAGAAGTCCAAGATAGTGTTTTTTAGACTGGCTGCCACGAGCTGAATCGAATGCAGCCAAGAGCGAGCGTCTAGGACTTACGGTTCAGGAGTTATTCACAGAAACATGGTTCTTTTACTGCCAGCCGCGAAAGCGAAAATAACCAAGATCGAGCGTCTAGGATTTACTTGTCAATAACTCGCCTGGGAAACATCCAGAGAAGTCAAACACAGTGCTCCTATACTAATTGCCAGGCGCTGAGACGAATGCCGCCAAGATCGAGCGTCTAGGACTTACGGTTCAGGAGTTATTCACAGAAACATGGTTCTGAACATGCTGCCAATTGCTCGCCTGGGAAACATGCAGAGAAGTCCAAGATAGTGTTTTTTAGACTGGCTGCCACGAGCTGAATCGAATGCAGCCAAGAGCGAGCGTCTAGGACTTACGGTTCAGGAGTTATTCACAGAAACATGGTTCTGAACATGCTGCCAATTTCTCGCCTGGGAAACATGCAGAGAAGTCCAAGATAGTGTTTTTTAGACTGGCTGCCACGAGCTGAATCGAATGCAGCCAAGAGCGAGCGTCTAGGACTTACGGTTCAGGAGTTATTCACAGAAACATGGTTCTTTTACTGCCAGCCGCGAAAGCGAAAATAACCAAGATCGAGCGTCTAGGATTTACTTGTCAATAACTCGCCTGGGAAACATCCAGAGAAGTCAAACACAGTGCTCCTATACTAATTGCCAGGCGCTGAGACGAATGCCGCCAAGATCGAGCGTCTAGGACTTACGGTTCAGGAGTTATTCACAGAAACATGGTTCTGAACATGCTGCCAATTTCTCGCCTGGGAAACATGCAGAGAAGTCCAAGATAGTGTTTTTTAGACTCGCTGCCACGAGCTGAATCGAATGCAGCCAAGAGCGAGCGTCTAGGACTTACGGTTCAGGAGTTATTCACAGAAACATGGTTCTGAACATGCTGCCAATTGCTCGCCTGGGAAACATGCAGAGAAGTCCAAGATAGTGTTTTTTAGACTGGCTGCCACGAGCTGAATCGAATGCAGCCAAGAGCGAGCGTCTAGGACTTACGGTTCAGGAGTTATTCACAGAAACATGGTTCTGAACATGCTGCCAATTGCTCGCCTGGGAAACATGCAGAGAAGTCCAAGATAGTGTTTTTTAGACTGGCTGCCACGAGCTGAATCGAATGCAGCCAAGAGCGAGCGTCTAGGACTTACGGTTCAGGAGTTATTCACAGAAACATGGTTCTGAACATGCTGCCAATTTCTCGCCTGGGAAACATGCAGAGAAGTCCAAGATAGTGTTTTTTAGACTGGCTGCCACGAGCTGAATCGAATGCAGCCAAGAGCGAGCGTCTAGGACTTACGGTTCAGGAGTTATTCACAGAAACATGGTTCTTTTACTGCCAGCCGCGAAAGCGAAAATAACCAAGATCGAGCGTCTAGGATTTACTTGTCAATAACTCGCCTGGGAAACATGCAGAGAAGTCAAACACAGTGCTCCTATACTAATTGCCAGGCGCTGAGACGAATGCCGCCAAGATCGAGCGTCTAGGACTTACGGTTCAGGAGTTATTCACAGAAACATGGTTCTGAACATGCTGCCAATTTCTCGCCTGGGAAACATGCAGAGAAGTCCAAGATAGTGTTTTTTAGACTGGCTGCCACGAGCTGAATCGAATGCAGCCAAGAGCGAGCGTCTAGGACTTACGGTTCAGGAGTTATTCACAGAAACATGGTTCTGAACATGCTGCCAATTGCTCGCCTGGGAAACATGCAGAGAAGTCCAAGATAGTGTTTTTTAGACTGGCTGCCACGAGCTGAATCGAATGCAGCCAAGAGCGAGCGTCTAGGACTTACGGTTCAGGAGTTATTCACAGAAACATGGTTCTGAACATGCTGCCAATTGCTCGCCTGGGAAACATGCAGAGAAGTCCAAGATAGTGTTTTTTAGACTGGCTGCCACGAGCTGAATCGAATGCAGCCAAGAGCGAGCGTCTAGGACTTACGGTTCAGGAGTTATTCACAGAAACATGGTTCTTTTACTGCCAGCCGCGAAAGCGAAAATAACCAAGATCGAGCGTCTAGGATTTACTTGTCAATAACTCGCCTGGGAAACATCCAGAGAAGTCAAACACAGTGCTCCTATACTAATTGCCAGGCGCTGAGACGAATGCCGCCAAGATCGAGCGTCTAGGACTTACGGTTCAGGAGTTATTCACAGAAACATGGTTCTGAACATGCTGCCAATTGCTCGCCTGGGAAACATGCAGAGAAGTCCAAGATAGTGTTTTTTAGACTGGCTGCCACGAGCTGAATCGAATGCAGCCAAGAGCGAGCGTCTAGGACTTACGGTTCAGGAGTTATTCACAGAAACATGGTTCTGAACATGCTGCCAATTTCTCGCCTGGGAAACATGCAGAGAAGTCCAAGATAGTGTTTTTTAGACTGGCTGCCACGAGCTGAATCGAATGCAGCCAAGAGCGAGCGTCTAGGACTTACGGTTCAGGAGTTATTCACAGAAACATGGTTCTGAACATGCTGCCAATTTCTCGCCTGGGAAACATGCAGAGAAGTCCAAGATAGTGTTTTTTAGACTGGCTGCCACGAGCTGAATCGAATGCAGCCAAGAGCGAGCGTCTAGGACTTACGGTTCAGGAGTTATTCACAGAAACATGGTTCTTTTACTGCCAGCCGCGAAAGCGAAAATAACCAAGATCGAGCGTCTAGGATTTACTTGTCAATAACTCGCCTGGGAAACATCCAGAGAAGTCAAACACAGTGCTCCTATACTAATTGCCAGGCGCTGAGACGAATGCCGCCAAGATCGAGCGTCTAGGACTTACGGTTCAAGAATTAGCTTTAGAAACATTTGCCTTAGGAACATGCAGAGAAGTCCAAGATAGTGTTTTTTAGACTGGCTGCCACGAGCTGAATCGAATGCAGCCAAGAGCGAGCGTCTGTGACTTACGGTTCAGGAGTTATTCACAGAAACATGGTTCTGAACATGCTGCCAATTGCTCGCCTGGGAAACATGCAGAGAAGTCCAAGATAGTGTTTTTTAGACTGGCTGCCACGAGCTGAATCGAATGCAGCCAAGAGCGAGCGTCTAGGACTTACGGTTCAGGAGTTATTCACAGAAACATGGTTCTGAACATGCTGCCAATTGCTCGCCTGGGAAACATGCAGAGAAGTCCAAGATAGTGTTTTTTAGACTGGCTGCCACGAGCTGAATCGAATGCAGCCAAGAGCGAGCGTCTAGGACTTACGGTTCAGGAGTTATTCACAGAAACATGGTTCTGAACATGCTGCCAATTGCTCGCCTGGGAAACATGCAGAGAAGTCCAAGATAGTGTTTTTTAGACTGGCTGCCACGAGCTGAATCGAATGCAGCCAAGAGCGAGCGTCTAGGACTTACGGTTCAGGAGTTATTCACAGAAACATGGTTCTGAACATGCTGCCAATTTCTCGCCTGGGAAACATGCAGAGAAGTCCAAGATAGTGTTTTTTAGACTGGCTGCCACGAGCTGAATCGAATGCAGCCAAGAGCGAGCGTCTAGGACTTACGGTTCAGGAGTTATTCACAGAAACATGGTTCTTTTACTGCCAGCCGCGAAAGCGAAAATAACCAAGATCGAGCGTCTAGGATTTACTTGTCAATAACTCGCCTGGGAAACATCCAGAGAAGTCAAACACAGTGCTCCTATACTAATTGCCAGGCGCTGAGACGAATGCCGCCAAGATCGAGCGTCTAGGACTTACGGTTCAGGAGTTATTCACAGAAACATGGTTCTGAACATGCTGCCAATTTCTCGCCTGGGAAACATGCAGAGAAGTCCAAGATAGTGTTTTTTAGACTGGCTGCCACGAGCTGAATCGAATGCAGCCAAGAGCGAGCGTCTAGGACTTACGGTTCAGGAGTTATTCACAGAAACATGGTTCTGAACATGCTGCCAATTGCTCGCCTGGGAAACATGCAGAGAAGTCCAAGATAGTGTTTTTTAGACTGGCTGCCACGAGCTGAATCGAATGCAGCCAAGAGCGAGCGTCTAGGACTTACGGTTCAGGAGTTATTCACAGAAACATGGTTCTTTTACTGCCAGCCGCGAAAGCGAAAATAACCAAGATCGAGCGTCTAGGATTTACTTGTCAATAACTCGCCTGGGAAACATCCAGAGAAGTCAAACACAGTGCTCCTATACTAATTGCCAGGCGCTGAGACGAATGCCGCCAAGATCGAGCGTCTAGGACTTACGGTTCAGGAGTTATTCACAGAAACATGGTTCTGAACATGCTGCCAATTTCTCGCCTGGGAAACATGCAGAGAAGTCCAAGATAGTGTTTTTTAGACTGGCTGCCACGAGCTGAATCGAATGCAGCCAAGAGCGAGCGTCTAGGACTTACGGTTTAGGAGTTATTCACAGAAACATGGTTCTGAACATGCTGCCAATTGCTCGCCTGGGAAACATGCAGAGAAGTCCAAGATAGTGTTTTTTAGACTGGCTGCCACGAGCTGAATCGAATGCAGCCAAGAGCGAGCGTCTAGGACTTACGGTTCAGGAGTTATTCACAGAAACATGGTTCTGAACATGCTGCCAATTTCTCGCCTGGGAAACATGCAGAGAAGTCCAAGATAGTGTTTTTTAGACTGGCTGCCACGAGCTGAATCGAATGCAGCCAAGAGCGAGCGTCTAGGACTTACGGTTCAGGAGTTATTCACAGAAACATGGTTCTGAACATGCTGCCAATTTCTCGCCTGGGAAACATGCAGAGAAGTCCAAGATAGTGTTTTTTAGACTGGCTGCCACGAGCTGAATCGAATGCAGCCAAGAGCGAGCGTCTAGGACTTACGGTTCAGGAGTTATTCACAGAAACATGGTTCTGAACATGCTGCCAATTGCTCGCCTGGGAAACATGCAGAGAAGTCCAAGATAGTGTTTTTTAGACTGGCTGCCACGAGCTGAATCGAATGCAGCCAAGAGCGAGCGTCTAGGACTTACGGTTCAGGAGTTATTCACAGAAACATGGTTCTGAACATGCTGCCAATTGCTCGCCTGGGAAACATGCAGAGAAGTCCAAGATAGTGTTTTTTAGACTGGCTGCCACGAGCTGAATCGAATGCAGCCAAGAGCGAGCGTCTGTGACTTACGGTTCAGGAGTTATTCACAGAAACATGGTTCTGAACATGCTGCCAATTGCTCGCCTGGGAAACATGCAGAGAAGTCCAAGATAGTGTTTTTTAGACTGGCTGCCACGAGCTGAATCGAATGCAGCCAAGAGCGAGCGTCTAGGACTTACGGTTCAGGAGTTATTCACAGAAACATGGTTCTGAACATGCTGCCAATTGCTCGCCTGGGAAACATGCAGAGAAGTCCAAGATAGTGTTTTTTAGACTGGCTGTCACGAGCTGAATCGAATGCAGCCAAGAGCGAGCGTCTAGGACTTACGGTTCAGGAGTTATTCACAGAAACATGGTTCTTTTACTGCCAGCCGCGAAAGCGAAAATAACCAAGATCGAGCGTCTAGGATTTACTTGTCAATAACTCGCCTGGGAAACATCCAGAGAAGTCAAACACAGTGCTCCTATACTAATTGCCAGGCGCTGAGACGAATGCCGCCAAGATCGAGCGTCTAGGACTTACGGTTCAGGAGTTATTCACAGAAACATGGTTCTGAACATGCTGCCAATTTCTCGCCTGGGAAACATGCAGAGAAGTCCAAGATAGTGTTTTTTAGACTGGCTGCCACGAGCTGAATCGAATGCAGCCAAGAGCGAGCGTCTAGGACTTACGGTTCAGGAGTTATTCACAGAAACATGGTTCTTTTACTGCCAGCCGCGAAAGCGAAAATAACCAAGATCGAGCGTCTAGGATTTACTTGTCAATAACTCGCCTGGGAAACATCCAGAGAAGTCAAACACAGTGCTCCTATACTAATTGCCAGGCGCTGAGACGAATGCCGCCAAGATCGAGCGTCTAGGACTTACGGTTCAGGAGTTATTCACAGAAACATGGTTCTGAACATGCTGCCAATTTCTCGCCTGGGAAACATGCAGAGAAGTCCAAGATAGTGTTTTTTAGACTGGCTGCCACGAGCTGAATCGAATGCAGCCAAGAGCGAGCGTCTAGGACTTACGGTTCAGGAGTTATTCACAGAAACATGGTTCTGAACATGCTGCCAATTGCTCGCCTGGGAAACATGCAGAGAAGTCCAAGATAGTGTTTTTTAGACTGGCTGCCACGAGCTGAATCGAATGCAGCCAAGAGCGAGCGTCTAGGACTTACGGTTCAGGAGTTATTCACAGAAACATGGTTCTGAACATGCTGCCAATTTCTCGCCTGGGAAACATGCAGAGAAGTCCAAGATAGTGTTTTTTAGACTGGCTGCCACGAGCTGAATCGAATGCAGCCAAGAGCGAGCGTCTAGGACTTACGGTTCAGGAGTTATTCACAGAAACATGGTTCTGAACATGCTGCCAATTGCTCGCCTGGGAAACATGCAGAGAAGTCCAAGATAGTGTTTTTTAGACTGGCTGCCACGAGCTGAATCGAATGCAGCCAAGAGCGAGCGTCTAGGACTTACGGTTCAGGAGTTATTCACAGAAACATGGTTCTGAACATGCTGCCAATTTCTCGCCTGGGAAACATGCAGAGAAGTCCAAGATAGTGTTTTTTAGACTGGCTGCCACGAGCTGAATCGAATGCAGCCAAGAGCGAGCGTCTAGGACTTACGGTTCAGGAGTTATTCACAGAAACATGGTTCTGAACATGCTGCCAATTTCTCGCCTGGGAAACATGCAGAGAAGTCCAAGATAGTGTTTTTTAGACTGGCTGCCACGAGCTGAATCGAATGCAGCCAAGAGCGAGCGTCTAGGACTTACGGTTCAGGAGTTATTCACAGAAACATGGTTCTTTTACTGCCAGCCGCGAAAGCGAAAATAACCAAGATCGAGCGTCTAGGATTTACTTGTCAATAACTCGCCTGGGAAACATCCAGAGAAGTCAAACACAGTGCTCCTATACTAATTGCCAGGCGCTGAGACGAATGCCGCCAAGATCGAGCGTCTAGGACTTACGGTTCAGGAGTTATTCACAGAAACATGGTTCTGAACATGCTGCCAATTTCTCGCCTGGGAAACATGCAGAGAAGTCCAAGATAGTGTTTTTTAGACTGGCTGCCACGAGCTGAATCGAATGCAGCCAAGAGCGAGCGTCTAGGACTTACGGTTCAGGAGTTATTCACAGAAACATGGTTCTGAACATGCTGCCAATTTCTCGCCTGGGAAACATGCAGAGAAGTCCAAGATAGTGTTTTTTAGACTGGCTGCCACGAGCTGAATCGAATGCAGCCAAGAGCGAGCGTCTAGGACTTACGGTTTAGGAGTTATTCACAGAAACATGGTTCTGAACATGCTGCCAATTGCTCGCCTGGGAAACATGCAGAGAAGTCCAAGATAGTGTTTTTTAGACTGGCTGCCACGAGCTGAATCGAATGCAGCCAAGAGCGAGCGTCTAGGACTTACGGTTCAGGAGTTATTCACAGAAACATGGTTCTGAACATGCTGCCAATTTCTCGCCTGGGAAACATGCAGAGAAGTCCAAGATAGTGTTTTTTAGACTGGCTGCCACGAGCTGAATCGAATGCAGCCAAGAGCGAGCGTCTAGGACTTACGGTTCAGGAGTTATTCACAGAAACATGGTTCTGAACATGCTGCCAATTTCTCGCCTGGGAAACATGCAGAGAAGTCCAAGATAGTGTTTTTTAGACTGGCTGCCACGAGCTGAATCGAATGCAGCCAAGAGCGAGCGTCTAGGACTTACGGTTCAGGAGTTATTCACAGAAACATGGTTCTGAACATGCTGCCAATTGCTCGCCTGGGAAACATGCAGAGAAGTCCAAGATAGTGTTTTTTAGACTGGCTGCCACGAGCTGAATCGAATGCAGCCAAGAGCGAGCGTCTAGGACTTACGGTTCAGGAGTTATTCACAGAAACATGGTTCTGAACATGCTGCCAATTGCTCGCCTGGGAAACATGCAGAGAAGTCCAAGATAGTGTTTTTTAGACTGGCTGCCACGAGCTGAATCGAATGCAGCCAAGAGCGAGCGTCTGTGACTTACGGTTCAGGAGTTATTCACAGAAACATGGTTCTGAACATGCTGCCAATTGCTCGCCTGGGAAACATGCAGAGAAGTCCAAGATAGTGTTTTTTAGACTGGCTGCCACGAGCTGAATCGAATGCAGCCAAGAGCGAGCGTCTAGGACTTACGGTTCAGGAGTTATTCACAGAAACATGGTTCTGAACATGCTGCCAATTGCTCGCCTGGGAAACATGCAGAGAAGTCCAAGATAGTGTTTTTTAGACTGGCTGTCACGAGCTGAATCGAATGCAGCCAAGAGCGAGCGTCTAGGACTTACGGTTCAGGAGTTATTCACAGAAACATGGTTCTTTTACTGCCAGCCGCGAAAGCGAAAATAACCAAGATCGAGCGTCTAGGATTTACTTGTCAATAACTCGCCTGGGAAACATCCAGAGAAGTCAAACACAGTGCTCCTATACTAATTGCCAGGCGCTGAGACGAATGCCGCCAAGATCGAGCGTCTAGGACTTACGGTTCAGGAGTTATTCACAGAAACATGGTTCTGAACATGCTGCCAATTTCTCGCCTGGGAAACATGCAGAGAAGTCCAAGATAGTGTTTTTTAGACTGGCTGCCACGAGCTGAATCGAATGCAGCCAAGAGCGAGCGTCTAGGACTTACGGTTCAGGAGTTATTCACAGAAACATGGTTCTTTTACTGCCAGCCGCGAAAGCGAAAATAACCAAGATCGAGCGTCTAGGATTTACTTGTCAATAACTCGCCTGGGAAACATCCAGAGAAGTCAAACACAGTGCTCCTATACTAATTGCCAGGCGCTGAGACGAATGCCGCCAAGATCGAGCGTCTAGGACTTACGGTTCAGGAGTTATTCACAGAAACATGGTTCTGAACATGCTGCCAATTTCTCGCCTGGGAAACATGCAGAGAAGTCCAAGATAGT
This sequence comes from Rhinoderma darwinii, assembly GCF_050947455.1. Classification (NCBI taxonomy): domain Eukaryota; kingdom Metazoa; phylum Chordata; class Amphibia; order Anura; family Rhinodermatidae; genus Rhinoderma; species Rhinoderma darwinii. Next base: position 8,265 of record NW_027463274.1, on the reverse strand, counting down.
GTTTTTTAGACTGGCTGCCACGAGCTGAATCGAATGCAGCCAAGAGCGAGCGTCTAGGACTTACGGTTCAGGAGTTATTCACAGAAACATGGTTCTGAACATGCTGCCAATTGCTCGCCTGGGAAACATGCAGAGAAGTCCAAGATAGTGTTTTTTAGACTGGCTGCCACGAGCTGAATCGAATGCAGCCAAGAGCGAGCGTCTAGGACTTACGGTTCAGGAGTTATTCACAGAAACATGGTTCTGAACATGCTGCCAATTTCTCGCCTGGGAAACATGCAGAGAAGTCCAAGATAGTGTTTTTTAGACTGGCTGCCACGAGCTGAATCGAATGCAGCCAAGAGCGAGCGTCTAGGACTTACGGTTCAGGAGTTATTCACAGAAACATGGTTCTGAACATGCTGCCAATTGCTCGCCTGGGAAACATGCAGAGAAGTCCAAGATAGTGTTTTTTAGACTGGCTGCCACGAGCTGAATCGAATGCAGCCAAGAGCGAGCGTCTAGGACTTACGGTTCAGGAGTTATTCACAGAAACATGGTTCTGAACATGCTGCCAATTTCTCGCCTGGGAAACATGCAGAGAAGTCCAAGATAGTGTTTTTTAGACTGGCTGCCACGAGCTGAATCGAATGCAGCCAAGAGCGAGCGTCTAGGACTTACGGTTCAGGAGTTATTCACAGAAACATGGTTCTTTTACTGCCAGCCGCGAAAGCGAAAATAACCAAGATCGAGCGTCTAGGATTTACTTGTCAATAACTCGCCTGGGAAACATCCAGAGAAGTCAAACACAGTGCTCCTATACTAATTGCCAGGCGCTGAGACGAATGCCGCCAAGATCGAGCGTCTAGGACTTACGGTTCAGGAGTTATTCACAGAAACATGGTTCTGAACATGCTGCCAATTGCTCGCCTGGGAAACATGCAGAGAAGTCCAAGATAGTGTTTTTTAGACTGGCTGCCACGAGCTGAATCGAATGCAGCCAAGAGCGAGCGTCTAGGACTTACGGTTCAGGAGTTATTCACAGAAACATGGTTCTGAACATGCTGCCAATTTCTCGCCTGGGAAACATGCAGAGAAGTCCAAGATAGTGTTTTTTAGACTGGCTGCCACGAGCTGAATCGAATGCAGCCAAGAGCGAGCGTCTAGGACTTACGGTTCAGGAGTTATTCACAGAAACATGGTTCTTTTACTGCCAGCCGCGAAAGCGAAAATAACCAAGATCGAGAGTCTAGGATTTACTTGTCAATAACTCGCCTGGGAAACATCCAGAGAAGTCAAACACAGTGCTCCTATACTAATTGCCAGGCGCTGAGACGAATGCCGCCAAGATCGAGCGTCTAGGACTTACGGTTCAGGAGTTATTCACAGAAACATGGTTCTGAACATGCTGCCAATTTCTCGCCTGGGAAACATGCAGAGAAGTCCAAGATAGTGTTTTTTAGACTGGCTGCCACGAGCTGAATCGAATGCAGCCAAGAGCGAGCGTCTAGGACTTACGGTTTAGGAGTTATTCACAGAAACATGGTTCTGAACATGCTGCCAATTGCTCGCCTGGGAAACATGCAGAGAAGTCCAAGATAGTGTTTTTTAGACTGGCTGCCACGAGCTGAATCGAATGCAGCCAAGAGCGAGCGTCTAGGACTTACGGTTCAGGAGTTATTCACAGAAACATGGTTCTGAACATGCTGCCAATTTCTCGCCTGGGAAACATGCAGAGAAGTCCAAGATAGTGTTTTTTAGACTGGCTGCCACGAGCTGAATCGAATGCAGCCAAGAGCGAGCGTCTAGGACTTACGGTTCAGGAGTTATTCACAGAAACATGGTTCTGAACATGCTGCCAATTTCTCGCCTGGGAAACATGCAGAGAAGTCCAAGATAGTGTTTTTTAGACTGGCTGCCACGAGCTGAATCGAATGCAGCCAAGAGCGAGCGTCTAGGACTTACGGTTCAGGAGTTATTCACAGAAACATGGTTCTGAACATGCTGCCAATTGCTCGCCTGGGAAACATGCAGAGAAGTCCAAGATAGTGTTTTTTAGACTGGCTGCCACGAGCTGAATCGAATGCAGCCAAGAGCGAGCGTCTAGGACTTACGGTTCAGGAGTTATTCACAGAAACATGGTTCTGAACATGCTGCCAATTGCTCGCCTGGGAAACATGCAGAGAAGTCCAAGATAGTGTTTTTTAGACTGGCTGCCACGAGCTGAATCGAATGCAGCCAAGAGCGAGCGTCTAGGACTTACGGTTCAGGAGTTATTCACAGAAACATGGTTCTGAACATGCTGCCAATTTCTCGCCTGGGAAACATGCAGAGAAGTCCAAGATAGTGTTTTTTAGACTGGCTGCCACGAGCTGAATCGAATGCAGCCAAGAGCGAGCGTCTAGGACTTACGGTTCAGGAGTTATTCACAGAAACATGGTTCTTTTACTGCCAGCCGCGAAAGCGAAAATAACCAAGATCGAGCGTCTAGGATTTACTTGTCAATAACTCGCCTGGGAAACATCCAGAGAAGTCAAACACAGTGCTCCTATACTAATTGCCAGGCGCTGAGACGAATGCCGCCAAGATCGAGCGTCTAGGACTTACGGTTCAAGAATTAGCTTTAGAAACATTTGCCTTAGGAACATGCAGAGAAGTCCAAGATAGTGTTTTTTAGACTGGCTGCCACGAGCTGAATCGAATGCAGCCAAGAGCGAGCGTCTGTGACTTACGGTTCAGGAGTTATTCACAGAAACATGGTTCTGAACATGCTGCCAATTGCTCGCCTGGGAAACATGCAGAGAAGTCCAAGATAGTGTTTTTTAGACTGGCTGCCACGAGCTGAATCGAATGCAGCCAAGAGCGAGCGTCTAGGACTTACGGTTCAGGAGTTATTCACAGAAACATGGTTCTGAACATGCTGCCAATTGCTCGCCTGGGAAACATGCAGAGAAGTCCAAGATAGTGTTTTTTAGACTGGCTGCCACGAGCTGAATCGAATGCAGCCAAGAGCGAGCGTCTAGGACTTACGGTTCAGGAGTTATTCACAGAAACATGGTTCTTTTACTGCCAGCCGCGAAAGCGAAAATAACCAAGATCGAGCGTCTAGGATTTACTTGTCAATAACTCGCCTGGGAAACATCCAGAGAAGTCAAACACAGTGCTCCTATACTAATTGCCAGGCGCTGAGACGAATGCCGCCAAGATCGAGCGTCTAGGACTTACGGTTCAGGAGTTATTCACAGAAACATGGTTCTGAACATGCTGCCAATTTCTCGCCTGGAAAACATGCAGAGAAGTCCAAGATAGTGTTTTTTAGACTGGCTGCCACGAGCTGAATCGAATGCAGCCAAGAGCGAGCGTCTAGGACTTACGGTTCAGGAGTTATTCACAGAAACATGGTTCTGAACATGCTGCCAATTGCTCGCCTGGGAAACATGCAGAGAAGTCCAAGATAGTGTTTTTTAGACTGGCTGCCACGAGCTGAATCGAATGCAGCCAAGAGCGAGCGTCTAGGACTTACGGTTCAGGAGTTATTCACAGAAACATGGTTCTGAACATGCTGCCAATTGCTCGCCTGGGAAACATGCAGAGAAGTCCAAGATAGTGTTTTTTAGACTGGCTGCCACGAGCTGAATCGAATGCAGCCAAGAGCGAGCGTCTAGGACTTACGGTTCAGGAGTTATTCACAGAAACATGGTTCTGAACATGCTGCCAATTTCTCGCCTGGGAAACATGCAGAGAAGTCCAAGATAGTGTTTTTTAGACTGGCTGCCACGAGCTGAATCGAATGCAGCCAAGAGCGAGCGTCTAGGACTTACGGTTCAGGAGTTATTCACAGAAACATGGTTCTGAACATGCTGCCAATTGCTCGCCTGGGAAACATGCAGAGAAGTCCAAGATAGTGTTTTTTAGACTGGCTGCCACGAGCTGAATCGAATGCAGCCAAGAGCGAGCGTCTAGGACTTACGGTTCAGGAGTTATTCACAGAAACATGGTTCTGAACATGCTGCCAATTGCTCGCCTGGGAAACATGCAGAGAAGTCCAAGATAGTGTTTTTTAGACTGGCTGCCACGAGCTGAATCGAATGCAGCCAAGAGCGAGCGTCTAGGACTTACGGTTCAGGAGTTATTCACAGAAACATGGTTCTGAACATGCTGCCAATTTCTCGCCTGGGAAACATGCAGAGAAGTCCAAGATAGTGTTTTTTAGACTGGCTGCCACGAGCTGAATCGAATGCAGCCAAGAGCGAGCGTCTAGGACTTACGGTTCAGGAGTTATTCACAGAAACATGGTTCTTTTACTGCCAGCCGCGAAAGCGAAAATAACCAAGATCGAGCGTCTAGGATTTACTTGTCAATAACTCGCCTGGGAAACATCCAGAGAAGTCAAACACAGTGCTCCTATACTAATTGCCAGGCGCTGAGACGAATGCCGCCAAGATCGAGCGTCTAGGACTTACGGTTCAGGAGTTATTCACAGAAACATGGTTCTGAACATGCTGCCAATTTCTCGCCTGGGAAACATGCAGAGAAGTCCAAGATAGTGTTTTTTAGACTGGCTGCCACGAGCTGAATCGAATGCAGCCAAGAGCGAGCGTCTAGGACTTACGGTTCAGGAGTTATTCACAGAAACATGGTTCTGAACATGCTGCCAATTGCTCGCCTGGGAAACATGCAGAGAAGTCCAAGATAGTGTTTTTTAGACTGGCTGCCACGAGCTGAATCGAATGCAGCCAAGAGCGAGCGTCTAGGACTTACGGTTCAGGAGTTATTCACAGAAACATGGTTCTGAACATGCTGCCAATTGCTCGCCTGGGAAACATGCAGAGAAGTCCAAGATAGTGTTTTTTAGACTGGCTGCCACGAGCTGAATCGAATGCAGCCAAGAGCGAGCGTCTAGGACTTACGGTTCAGGAGTTATTCACAGAAACATGGTTCTTTTACTGCCAGCCGCGAAAGCGAAAATAACCAAGATCGAGCGTCTAGGATTTACTTGTCAATAACTCGCCTGGGAAACATCCAGAGAAGTCAAACACAGTGCTCCTATACTAATTGCCAGGCGCTGAGACGAATGCCGCCAAGATCGAGCGTCTAGGACTTACGGTTCAAGAATTAGCTTTAGAAACATTTGCCTTAGGAACATGCAGAGAAGTCCAAGATAGTGTTTTTTTAGACTGGCTGCCACGAGCTGAATCGAATGCAGCCAAGAGCGAGCGTCTAGGACTTACGGTTCAGGAGTTATTCACAGAAACATGGTTCTGAACATGCTGCCAATTTCTCGCCTGGGAAACATGCAGAGAAGTCCAAGATAGTGTTTTTTAGACTGGCTGCCACGAGCTGAATCGAATGCAGCCAAGAGCGAGCGTCTAGGACTTACGGTTCAGGAGTTATTCACAGAAACATGGTTCTTTTACTGCCAGCCGCGAAAGCGAAAATAACCAAGATCGAGCGTCTAGGATTTACTTGTCAATAACTCGCCTGGGAAACATCCAGAGAAGTCAAACACAGTGCTCCTATACTAATTGCCAGGCGCTGAGACGAATGCCGCCAAGATCGAGCGTCTAGGACTTACGGTTCAGGAGTTATTCACAGAAACATGGTTCTGAACATGCTGCCAATTTCTCGCCTGGGAAACATGCAGAGAAGTCCAAGATAGTGTTTTTTAGACTGGCTGCCACGAGCTGAATCGAATGCAGCCAAGAGCGAGCGTCTAGGACTTACGGTTCAGGAGTTATTCACAGAAACATGGTTCTGAACATGCTGCCAATTGCTCGCCTGGGAAACATGCAGAGAAGTCCAAGATAGTGTTTTTTAGACTGGCTGCCACGAGCTGAATCGAATGCAGCCAAGAGCGAGCGTCTAGGACTTACGGTTCAGGAGTTATTCACAGAAACATGGTTCTGAACATGCTGCCAATTTCTCGCCTGGGAAACATGCAGAGAAGTCCAAGATAGTGTTTTTTTAGACTGGCTGCCACGAGCTGAATCGAATGCAGCCAAGAGCGAGCGTCTAGGACTTACGGTTCAGGAGTTATTCACAGAAACATGGTTCTGAACATGCTGCCAATTTCTCGCCTGGGAAACATGCAGAGAAGTCCAAGATAGTGTTTTTTAGACTGGCTGCCACGAGCTGAATCGAATGCAGCCAAGAGCGAGCGTCTAGGACTTACGGTTCAGGAGTTATTCACAGAAACATGGTTCTTTTACTGCCAGCCGCGAAAGCGAAAATAACCAAGATCGAGCGTCTTGGATTTACTTGTCAATAACTCGCCTGGGAAACATCCAGAGAAGTCAAACACAGTGCTCCTATACTAATTGCCAGGCGCTGAGACGAATGCCGCCAAGATCGAGCGTCTAGGACTTACGGTTCAGGAGTTATTCACAGAAACATGGTTCTGAACATGCTGCCAATTTCTCGCCTGGGAAACATGCAGAGAAGTCCAAGATAGTGTTTTTTAGACTGGCTGCCACGAGCTGAATCGAATGCAGCCAAGAGCGAAGCGTCTAGGACTTACGGTTCAGGAGTTATTCACAGAAACATGGTTCTTTTACTGCCAGCCGCGAAAGCGAAAATAACCAAGATCGAGCGTCTAGGATTTACTTGTCAATAACTCGCCTGGGAAACATCCAGAGAAGTCAAACACAGTGCTCCTATACTAATTGCCAGGCGCTGAGACGAATGCCGCCAAGATCGAGCGTCTAGGACTTACGGTTCAGGAGTTATTCACAGAAACATGGTTCTGAACATGCTGCCAATTTCTCGTCTGGGAAACATGCAGAGAAGTCCAAGATAGTGTTTTTAGACTGGCTGCCACGAGCTGAATCGAATGCAGCCAAGAGCGAGCGTCTAGGACTTACGGTTCAGGAGTTATTCACAGAAACATGGTTCTTTTACTGCCAGCCGCGAAAGCGAAAATAACCAAGATCGAGCGTCTAGGATTTACTTGTCAATAACTCGCCTGGGAAACATCCAGAGAAGTCAAACACAGTGCTCCTATACTAATTGCCAGGCGCTGAGACGAATGCCGCCAAGATCGAGCGTCTAGGACTTACGGTTCAGGAGTTATTCACAGAAACATGGTTCTGAACATGCTGCCAATTTCTCGCCTGGGAAACATGCAGAGAAGTCCAAGATAGTGTTTTTTAGACTGGCTGCCACGAGCTGAATCGAATGCAGCCAAGAGCGAGCGTCTAGGACTTACGGTTCAGGAGTTATTCACAGAAACATGGTTCTGAACATGCTGCCAATTGCTCGCCTGGGAAACATGCAGAGAAGTCCAAGATAGTGTTTTTAGACTGGCTGCCACGAGCTGAATCGAATGCAGCCAAGAGCGAGCGTCTAGGACTTACGGTTCAGGAGTTATTCACAGAAACATGGTTCTGAACATGCTGCCAATTGCTCGCCTGGGAAACATGCAGAGAAGTCCAAGATAGTGTTTTTTAGACTGGCTGCCACGAGCTGAATCGAATGCAGCCAAGAGCGAGCGTCTAGGACTTACGGTTCAGGAGTTATTCACAGAAACATGGTTCTGAACATGCTGCCAATTTCTCGCCTGGGAAACATGCAGAGAAGTCCAAGATAGTGTTTTTTAGACTGGCTGCCACGAGCTGAATCGAATGCAGCCAAGAGCGAGCGTCTAGGACTTACGGTTCAGGAGTTATTCACAGAAACATGGTTCTTTTACTGCCAGCCGCGAAAGCGAAAATAACCAAGATCGAGCGTCTAGGATTTACTTGTCAATAACTCGCCTGGGAAACATCCAGAGAAGTCAAACACAGTGCTCCTATACTAATTGCCAGGCGCTGAGACGAATGCCGCCAAGATCGAGCGTCTAGGACTTACGGTTCAGGAGTTATTCACAGAAACATGGTTCTGAACATGCTGCCAATTGCTCGCCTGGGAAACATGCAGAGAAGTCCAAGATAGTGTTTTTTAGACTGGCTGCCACGAGCTGAATCGAATGCAGCCAAGAGCGAGCGTCTAGGACTTACGGTTCAGGAGTTATTCACAGAAACATGGTTCTGAACATGCTGCCAATTTCTCGCCTGGGAAACATGCAGAGAAGTCCAAGATAGTGTTTTTTAGACTGGCTGCCACGAGCTGAATCGAATGCAGCCAAGAGCGAGCGTCTAGGACTTACGGTTCAGGAGTTATTCACAGAAACATGGTTCTTTTACTGCCAGCCGCGAAAGCGAAAATAACCAAGATCGAGCGTCTAGGATTTACTTGTCAATAACTCGCCTGGGAAACATCCAGAGAAGTCAAACACAGTGCTCCTATACT
>NW_027463273.1:0-31025 GCF_050947455.1 Rhinoderma darwinii | reverse complement strand
CTTTACAGTCAGTATAGTAACACACGCTGCACTTTACAGTCAGTATAGTAACACATGCTGCTCTTTACAGTCAGTATAGTAACACACGCTGCACTTTACAGTCAGTATAGTAACACACGCTGCTCTTTACAGTCAGTATAGTAACACATGCTGCACTTTACAGTCAGTATAGTAACACACGCTGCACTTTACAGTCAGTATAGTAACACATGCTGCTCTTTACAGTCAGTATAGTAACACACGCTGCACTTTACAGTCAGTATAGTAACACATGCTGCTCTTTACAGTCAGTATAGTAACACACGCTGCACTTTACAGTCAGTATAGTAACACATGCTGCACTTTACAGTCAGTATAGTAACACACGCTGCTCTTTACAGTCAGTATAGTAACCCACGCTGCACTTTACAGTCAGTATAGTAACACATGCTGCACTTTACAGTCAGTATAGTAACCCACGCTGCACTTTACAGTCAGTATAGTAACACACGCTGCACTTTACAGTCAGTATAGTAACACACGCTGCACTTTACAGTCAGTATAGTAACACACGCTGCACTTTACAGTCAGTATAGTAACACATGCTGCACTTTACAGTCAGTATAGTAACACATGCTGCACTTTACAGTCAGTATAGTAACACACGCTGCACTTTACAGTCAGTATAGTAACACACGCTGCACTTTACAGTCAGTATAGTAACACATGCGGCACTTTACAGTCAGTATAGTAACACATGCTGCTCTTTACAGTCAGTATAGTAACACACGCTGCTCTTTACAGTCAGTATAGTAACGCATGCTGCACTTTACAGTCAGTATAGTAACGCATGCGGCACTTTACAGTCAGTATAGTAACACACGCTGCACTTTACAGTCAGTATAGTAACACACGCTGCTCTTTACAGTCAGTATAGTAACACACGCTGCACTTTACAGTCAGTATAGTAACACATGCTGCACTTTACATTCAGTATAGTAACACATGCTGCTCTTTACAGTCAGTATAGTAACACACGCTGCTCTTTACAGTCAGTATAGTAACACACGCTGCTCTTTACAGTCAGTATAGTAACACACGCTGCACTTTACAGTCAGTATAGTAACACACGCTGCACTTTACAGTCAGTATAGTAACACATGCTGCTCTTTACAGTCAGTATAGTAACGCACGCTGCACTTTACAGTCAGTATAGTAACGCATGCGGCACTTTACAGTCAGTATAGTAACACATGCTGCACTTTACAGTCAGTATAGTAACACACGCTGCTCTTTACAGTCAGTATAGTAACACACGCTGCACTTTACAGTCAGTATAGTAACACATGCTGCACTTTACATTCAGTATAGTAACACATGCTGCTCTTTACAGTCAGTATAGTATAGTAACACACGCTGCTCTTTACAGTCAGTATAGTAACACACGCTGCTCTTTACAGTCAGTATAGTAACACACGCTGCACTTTACAGTCAGTATAGTAACACACGCTGCACTTTACAGTCAGTATAGTAACACATGCTGCTCTTTACAGTCAGTATAGTAACGCACGCTGCACTTTACAGTCAGTATAGTAACGCATGCGGCACTTTACAGTCAGTATAGTAACACATGCTGCACTTTACAGTCAGTATAGTAACACACGCTGCACTTTACAGTCAGTATAGTAACACACGCTGCACTTTACAGTCAGTATAGTAACACATGCTGCTCTTTACAGTCAGTATAGTAACGCACGCTGCACTTTACAGTCAGTATAGTAACGCATGCGGCACTTTACAGTCAGTATAGTAACGCATGCTGCACTTTACAGTCAGTATAGTAACACACGCTGCACTTTACAGTCAGTATAGTAACACACGCTGCTCTTTACAGTCAGTATAGTAACACATGCTGCACTTTACAGTCAGTATAGTAACACATGCTGCACTTTACAGTCAGTATAGTAACGCACGCTGCTCTTTACAGTCAGTATAGTAACACATGCGGCACTTTACAGTCAGTATAGTAACACATGCTGCACTTTACAGTCAGTATAGTAACACATGCTGCACTTTACAGTCAGTATAGTAACACATGCTGCTCTTTACAGTCAGTATAGTAACACATGCTGCACTTTACAGTCAGTATAGTAACGCACGCTGCTCTTTACAGTCAGTATAGTAACACACGCTGCACTTTACAGTCAGTATAGTAACACATGCGGCACTTTACAGTCAGTATAGTAACACACGCTGCACTTTACAGTCAGTATAGTAACACACGCTGCACTTTACAGTCAGTATAGTAACACACGCTGCACTTTACAGTCAGTATAGTAACACACGCTGCTCTTTACAGTCAGTATAGTAACGCACGCTGCACTTTACAGTCAGTATAGTAACACACGCTGCACTTTACAGTCAGTATAGTAACACATGCGGCACTTTACAGTCAGTATAGTAACACATGCTGCACTTTACAGTCAGTATAGTAACACACGCTGCACTTTACAGTCAGTATAGTAACACACGCTGCACTTTACAGTCAGTATAGTAACACACGCTGCTCTTTACAGTCAGTATAGTAACGCACGCTGCACTTTACAGTCAGTATAGTAACACACGCTGCACTTTACAGTCAGTATAGTAACACATGCGGCACTTTACAGTCAGTATAGTAACACACGCTGCACTTTACAGTCAGTATAGTAACACACGCTGCACTTTACAGTCAGTATAGTAACACACGCTGCACTTTACAGTCAGTATAGTAACACACGCTGCTCTTTACAGTCAGTATAGTAACGCACGCTGCACTTTACAGTCAGTATAGTAACACACGCTGCACTTTACAGTCAGTATAGTAACACATGCGGCACTTTACAGTCAGTATAGTAACACATGCTGCACTTTACAATCAGTATAGTAACACATGCTGCTCTTTACAGTCAGTATAGTAACACAAGCTGCACTTTACAGTCAGTATAGTAACACATGCTGCTCTTTACAGTCAGTATAGTAACACATGCGGCACTTTACAGTCAGTATAGTAACGCACGCTGCACTTTACAGTCAGTATAGTAACGCACGCTGCACTTTACAGTCAGTATAGTAACACATGCGGCACTTTACAGTCAGTATAGTAACACATGCGGCACTTTACAGTCAGTATAGTAACACATGCTGCACTTTTCAGTCAGTATAGTAACACATGCGGCACTTTACAGTCAGTATAGTAACACACGCTGCACTTTACAGTCAGTATAGTAACGCACGCTGCTCTTTACAGTCAGTATAGTAACACATGCTGCTATTTACAGTCAGTATAGTAACGCATGCGGCACTTTACAGTCAGTATAGTAACGCACGCTGCACTTTACAGTCAGTATAGTAACACATGCTGCACTTTACAGTTAGTATAGTAACACATGCTGCTCTTTACAGTCAGTATAGTAACACACGCTGCACTTTACAGTCAGTATAGTAACACACGCTGCTCTTTACAGTCAGTATAGTAACACATGCTGCACTTTACAGTCAGTATAGTAACACACGCAGCACTTTACAGTCAGTATAGTAACACATGCTGCACTTTACAGTCAGTATATTAACACACGCTGCTCTTTACAGTCAGTATAGTAACACATGCTGCTCTTTACAGTCAGTATAGTAACGCATGCTGCACTTTACAGTCAGTATAGTAACACACGCTGCACTTTACAGTCAGTATAGTAATGCACGCTGCACTTTACAGTCAGTATAGTAACGCACGCTGCACTTTACAGTCAGTATAGTAACGCATGCTGCACTTTACAGTCAGTATAGTAACACACGCTGCTCTTTACAGTCAGTATAGTAACACATGCGGCACTTTACAGTCAGTATAGTAACGCACGCTGCTCTTTACAGTCAGTATAGTAACACACGCTGCACTTTACAGTCAGTATAGTAACGCACGCTGCACTTTACAGTCAGTATAGTAACGCATGCTGCACTTTACAGTCAGTATAGTAACGCATGCTGCACTTTACAGTCAGTATAGTAACACATGCGGCACTTTACAGTCAGTATAGTAACGCACGCTGCACTTTACAGTCAGTATAGTAACACACGCTGCTCTTTACAGTCAGTATAGTAACACATGCTACACTTTACAGTCAGTATAGTAACACACGCTGCACTTTACAGTCAGTATAGTAACACACGCTGCACTTTACAGTCAGTATAGTAACACATGCTGCTCTTTACAGTCAGTATAGTAACACACGCTGCTCTTTACAGTCAGTATAGTAACACATGCTGCACTTTACAGTCAGTATAGTAACACACGCGGCACTTTACAGTCAGTATAGTAACACATGCTGCTCTTTACAGTCAGTATAGTAACACACGCTGCACTTTACAGTCAGTATAGTAACACATGCTGCACTTTACAGTCAGTATAGTAACACACGCTGCACTTTACAGTCAGTATAGTAACACATGCTGCACTTTACAGTCAGTATAGTAACGCACGCTGCTCTTTACAGTCAGTATAGTAACACACGCTGCACTTTACAGTCAGTATAGTAACACATGCTGCTCTTTACAGTCAGTATAGTAACACACGCTGCACTTTACAGTCAGTATAGTAACACATGCTGCACTTTACAGTCAGTATAGTAACGCACGCTGCTCTTTACAGTCAGTATAGTAACCCACGCTGCACTTTACAGTCAGTATAGTAACACATGCTGCACTTTACAGTCAGTATAGTAACCCACGCTGCACTTTACAGTCAGTATAGTAACACACGCTGCACTTTACAGTCAGTATAGTAACACACGCTGCACTTTACAGTCAGTATAGTAACACACGCTGCACTTTACAGTCAGTATAGTAACACATGCTGCACTTTACAGTCAGTATAGTAACACACGCTGCACTTTACAGTCAGTATAGTAACACACGCTGCACTTTACAGTCAGTATAGTAACACATGCGGCACTTTACAGTCAGTATAGTAACACATGCTGCTCTTTACAGTCAGTATAGTAACACACGCTGCTCTTTACAGTCAGTATAGTAACGCATGCTGCACTTTACAGTCAGTATAGTAACACATGCTGCACTTTACAGTCAGTATAGTAACACACGCTGCACTTTACAGTCAGTATAGTAACACACGCTGCACTTTACAGTCAGTATAGTAACACACGCTGCACTTTACAGTCAGTATAGTAACACATGCGGCACTTTACAGTCAGTATAGTAACACATGCAGCACTTTACAGTCAGTATAGTAACGCACGCTGCACTTTACAGTCAGTATAGTAACACATGCTGCTCTTTACAGTCAGTATAGTAACACATGCTGCTCTTTACAGTCAGTATAGTAACACATGCTGCACTTTACAGTCAGTATAGTAACGCACGCTGCTCTTTACAGTCAGTATAGTAACGCACGCTGCACTTTACAGTCAGTATAGTAACGCATGCGGCACTTTACAGTCAGTATAGTAACACACGCTGCACTTTACAGTCAGTATAGTAACACACGCTGCTCTTTACAGTCAGTATAGTAACACACGCTGCACTTTACAGTCAGTATAGTAATACATGCTGCACTTTACATTCAGTATAGTAACACATGCTGCTCTTTACAGTCAGTATAGTAACACACGCTGCTCTTTACAGTCAGTATAGTAACACACGCTGCTCTTTACAGTCAGTATAGTAACACACGCTGCACTTTACAGTCAGTATAGTAACACACGCTGCACTTTACAGTCAGTATAATAACACATGCTGCTCTTTACAGTCAGTATAGTAACACACGCTGCACTTTACAGTCAGTATAATAACACACGCTGCTCTTTACAGTCAGTATAGTAACGCACGCTGCACTTTACAGTCAGTATAGTAACGCATGCGGCACTTTACAGTCAGTATAGTAACACATGCTGCACTTTACAGTCAGTATAGTAACACACGCTGCTCTTTACAGTCAGTATAGTAACGCACGCTGCTCTTTACAGTCAGTATAGTAACACATGCTGCACTTTACAGTCAGTATAGTAACACATGCTGCTCTTTACAGTCAGTATAGTAACACACGCTGCTCTTTACAGTCAGTATAGTAACACATGCGGCACTTTACAGTCAGTATAGTAACACATGCTGCACTTTACAGTCAGTATAGTAACACACGCTGCACTTTACAGTCAGTATAGTAACACACGCTGCACTTTACAGTCAGTATAGTAACACATGCAGCACTTTACAGTCAGTATAGTAACACATGCTGCTCTTTACAGTCAGTATAGTAACACACGCTGCTCTTTACAGTCAGTATAGTAACGCATGCTGCACTTTACAGTCAGTATAGTAACACATGCTGCACTTTACAGTCAGTATAGTAACACACGCTGCACTTTACAGTCAGTATAGTAACACACGCTGCACTTTACAGTCAGTATAGTAACACACGCTGCACTTTACAGTCAGTATAGTAACACATGCTGCTCTTTACAGTCAGTATAGTAACACAAGCTGCACTTTACAGTCAGTATAGTAACACATGCTGCTCTTTACAGTCAGTATAGTAACACATGCTGCTCTTTACAGTCAGTATAGTAACACATGCTGCACTTTACAGTCAGTATAGTAACGCACGCTGCTCTTTACAGTCAGTATAGTAACGCACGCTGCACTTTACAGTCAGTATAGTAACGCATGCGGCACTTTACAGTCAGTATAGTAACACACGCTGCACTTTACAGTCAGTATAGTAACACACGCTGCTCTTTACAGTCAGTATAGTAACACACGCTGCACTTTACAGTCAGTATAGTAATACATGCTGCACTTTACATTCAGTATAGTAACACATGCTGCTCTTTACAGTCAGTATAGTAACACACGCTGCTCTTTACAGTCAGTATAGTAACACACGCTGCTCTTTACAGTCAGTATAGTAACACACGCTGCACTTTACAGTCAGTATAGTAACACACGCTGCACTTTACAGTCAGTATAATAACACATGCTGCTCTTTACAGTCAGTATAGTAACGCACGCTGCACTTTACAGTCAGTATAGTAACGCATGCGGCACTTTACAGTCAGTATAGTAACACATGCTGCACTTTACAGTCAGTATAGTAACACACGCTGCTCTTTACAGTCAGTATAGTAACGCACGCTGCTCTTTACAGTCAGTATAGTAACACATGCTGCACTTTACAGTCAGTATAGTAACACATGCTGCTCTTTACAGTCAGTATAGTAACACACGCTGCTCTTTACAGTCAGTATAGTAACACATGCGGCACTTTACAGTCAGTATAGTAACGCACGCTGCTCTTTACAGTCAGTATAGTAACACACGCTGCACTTTACAGTCAGTATAGTAACACATGCGGCACTTTACAGTCAGTATAGTAACGCACGCTGCACTTTACAGTCAGTATAGTAACGCATGCTGCACTTTACAGTCAGTATAGTAACGCATGCTGCACTTTACAGTCAGTATAGTAACACATGCGGCACTTTACATTCAGTATAGTAACGCACGCTGCACTTTACAGTCAGTATAGTAACGCACGCTGCACTTTACAGTCAGTATAGTAACGCATGCTGCACTTTACAGTCAGTATAGTAACACACGCTGCACTTTACAGTCAGTATAGTAACACATGCGGCACTTTACAGTCAGTATAGTAACGCACGCTGCACTTTACAGTCAGTATAGTAACACACGCTGCTCTTTACAGTCAGTATAGTAACACATGCTACACTTTACAGTCAGTATAGTAACACACGCTGCACTTTACAGTCAGTATAGTAACACACGCTGCACTTTACAGTCAGTATAGTAACACATGCTGCTCTTTACAGTCAGTATAGTAACACACGCTGCTCTTTACAGTCAGTATAGTAACACACGCTGCTCTTTACAGTCAGTATAGTAACACATGCTGCACTTTACAGTCAGTATAGTAACACACGCGGCACTTTACAGTCAGTATAGTAACACATGCTGCTCTTTACAGTCAGTATAGTAACACACGCTGCACTTTACAGTCAGTATAGTAACACACGCTGCACTTTACAGTCAGTATAGTAAGGCACGCTGCACTTTACAGTCAGTATAGTAACACATGCTGCTCTTTACAGTCAGTATAGTAACACACGCTGCACTTTACAGTCAGTATAGTAACACACGCTGCTCTTTACAGTCAGTATAGTAACACATGCTGCACTTTACAGTCAGTATAGTAACACACGCTGCACTTTACAGTCAGTATAGTAACACATGCTGCTCTTTACAGTCAGTATAGTAACACACGCTGCACTTTACAGTCAGTATAGTAACACATGCTGCTCTTTACAGTCAGTATAGTAACACACGCTGCACTTTACAGTCAGTATAGTAACACACGCTGCTCTTTACAGTCAGTATAGTAACACATGCTGCACTTTACAGTCAGTATAGTAACACACGCTGCACTTTACAGTCAGTATAGTAACACATGCTGCTCTTTACAGTCAGTATAGTAACACACGCTGCACTTTACAGTCAGTATAGTAACACATGCTGCTCTTTACAGTCAGTATAGTAACACATGCGGCACTTTACAGTCAGTATAGTAACACACGCTGCACTTTACAGTCAGTATAGTAACACATGCTGCACTTTACAGTCAGTATAGTAACACATGCTGCACTTTACAGTCAGTATAGTAACACATGCTGCTCTTTACAGTCAGTATAGTAACGCACGCTGCTCTTTACAGTCAGTATAGTAACGCACGCTGCACTTTACAGTCAGTATAGTAACACATGCTGCACTTTACAGTCAGTATAGTAACGCACGCTGCTCTTTACAGTCAGTATAGTAACCCACGCTGCACTTTACAGTCAGTATAGTAACACATGCTGCACTTTACAGTCAGTATAGTAACCCACGCTGCTCTTTACAGTCAGTATAGTAACACACGCTGCACTTTACAGTCAGTATAGTAACACACGCTGCACTTTACAGTCAGTATAGTAACACATGCTGCACTTTACAGTCAGTATAGTAACACATGCTGCACTTTACAGTCAGTATAGTAACACACGCTGCACTTTACAGTCAGTATAGTAACACACGCTGCACTTTACAGTCAGTATAGTAACACATGCGGCACTTTACAGTCAGTATAGTAACACATGCTGCTCTTTACAGTCAGTATAGTAACACACGCTGCTCTTTACAGTCAGTATAGTAACGCATGCTGCACTTTACAGTCAGTATAGTAACACATGCGGCACTTTACAGTCAGTATAGTAACACACGCTGCACTTTACAGTCAGTATAGTAACACACGCTGCTCTTTACAGTCAGTATAGTAACGCACGCTGCACTTTACAGTCAGTATAGTAACACACGCTGCACTTTACAGTCAGTATAGTAACACACGCTGCACTTTACAGTCAGTATAGTAACGCACGCTGCACTTTACAGTCAGTATAGTAACACACGCTGCTCTTTACAGTCAGTATAGTAACGCACGCTGCACTTTACAGTCAGTATAGTAACACACGCTGCACTTTACAGTCAGTATAGTAACACATCCTGCTCTTTACAGTCAGTATAGTAACACACGCTGCACTTTACAGTCAGTATAGTAACACACGCTGCTCTTTACAGTCAGTATAGTAACACATGCTGCTCTTTACAGTCAGTATAGTAACACACACTGCACTTTACAGTCAGTATAGTAACGCACGCGGCACTTTACAGTCAGTATAGTAACACATGCTGCACTTTACAGTCAGTATAGTAACACACGCTGCTCTTTACAGTCAGTATAGTAACACATGCTGCACTTTACAGTCAGTATAGTAACACATGCTGCTCTTTACAGTCAGTATAGTAACACATGCTGCTCTTTACAGTCAGTATAGTAACACACGCTGCTCTTTACAGTCAGTATAGTAACACACGCTGCACTTTACAGTCAGTATAGTAACACATGCGGCACTTTACAGTCAGTATAGTAACACATGCTGCTCTTTACAGTCAGTATAGTAATACATGTGGCACTTTACAGTCAGTATAGTAACACATGCTGCTCTTTACAGTCAGTATAGTAACACATGCTGCTCTTTACAGTCAGTATAGTAACACACGCTGCTCTTTACAGTCAGTATAGTAACACATGCTGCACTTTACAGTCAGTATAGTAACACACGCTGCACTTTACAGTCAGTATGTAACACACGCTGCACTTTACAGTCAGTATAGTAACACATGCTGCACTTTACAGTCAGTATAGTAACACACGCTGCACTTTACAGTCAGTATAGTAACACATCCTGCTCTTTACAGTCAGTATAGTAACACACGCTGCTCTTTACAGTCAGTATAGTAACACATGCTGCTCTTTACAGTCAGTATAGTAACACACGCTGCACTTTACAGTCAGTATAGTAACACACGCGGCACTTTACAGTCAGTATAGTAACACATGCTGCTCTTTACAGTCAGTATAGTAACACATGCTGCTCTTTACAGTCAGTATAGTAACACACGCGGCACTTTACAGTCAGTATAGTAACACATGCGGCACTTTACAGTCAGTATAGTAACACACGCTGCTCTTTACAGTCAGTATAGTAACACATGCTGCACATTACAGTCAGTATAGTAACACACGCTGCACTTTACAGTTAGTATAGTAACGCACGCTGCACTTTACAGTCAGTATAGTAACACATGCTGCACTTTACAGTCATTATAGTAACGCACGCTGCACTTTACAGTCAGTATAGTAACACATGCTGCACTTTACAGTCAGTATAGTAACACATGCTGCACTTTACAGTCAGTATAGTAACGCACGCTGCTCTTTACAGTCAGTATAGTAACACATGCGGCACTTTACAGTCAGTATAGTAACACATGCTGCACTTTACAGTCAGTATAGTAACACATGCTGCACTTTACAGTCAGTATAGTAACACATGCTGCTCTTTACAGTCAGTATAGTAACACATGCTGCACTTTACAGTCAGTATAGTAACGCACGCTGCTCTTTACAGTCAGTATAGTAACACACGCTGCACTTTACAGTCAGTATAGTAACACATGCGGCACTTTACAGTCAGTATAGTAACACACGCTGCACTTTACAGTCAGTATAGTAACACACGCTGCACTTTACAGTCAGTATAGTAACACATGCGGCACTTTACAGTCAGTATAGTAACACATGCGGCACTTTACAGTCAGTATAGTAACACACGCTGCACTTTACAGTCAGTATAGTAACACACGCTGCACTTTACAGTCAGTATAGTAACACACGCTGCTCTTTACAGTCAGTATAGTAACGCACGCTGCACTTTACAGTCAGTATAGTAACACACGCTGCACTTTACAGTCAGTATAGTAACACACGCTGCACTTTACAGTCAGTATAGTAACACACGCTGCTCTTTACAGTCAGTATAGTAACGCACGCTGCACTTTACAGTCAGTATAGTAACACACGCTGCACTTTACAGTCAGTATAGTAACACATCCTGCTCTTTACAGTCAGTATAGTAACACACGCTGCACTTTACAGTCAGTATAGTAACACACGCTGCTCTTTACAGTCAGTATAGTAACACATGCTGCACTTTACAATCAGTATAGTAACACATGCGGCACTTTACAGTCAGTATAGTAACGCACGCTGCACTTTACAGTCAGTATAGTAACGCACGCTGCACTTTACAGTCAGTATAGTAACACATGCGGCACTTTACAGTCAGTATAGTAACACATGCGGCACTTTACAGTCAGTATAGTAACACATGCTGCACTTTACAGTCAGTATAGTAACACATGCGGCACTTTACAGTCAGTATAGTAACACACGCTGCTCTTTACAGTCAGTATAGTAACACACGCTGCTCTTTACAGTCAGTATAGTAACGCACGCTGCACTTTACAGTCAGTATAGTAACGCACGCTGCACTTTACAGTCAGTATAGTAACGCACGCTGCACTTTACAGTCAGTATAGTAACACATGCGGCACTTTACAGTCAGTATAGTAACACATGCTGCACTTTACAGTCAGTATAGTAACACATGCGGCACTTTACAGTCAGTATAGTAACACATGCTGCACTTTACAGTCAGTATAGTAACACACGCTGCACTTTACAGTCAGTATAGTAACACACGCTGCACTTTACAGTCAGTATAGTAACACATGCTGCTCTTTACAGTCAGTATAGTAACACATGCGGCACTTTACAGTCAGTATAGTAATGCACGCTGCACTTTACAGTCAGTATAGTAACACACGCTGCTCTTTACAGTCAGTATAGTAACACATGCTGCACTTTACAGTCAGTATAGTAACACACGCTGCACTTTACAGTCAGTATAGTAACACACGCTGCACTTTACAGTCAGTATAGTAACACCTGCTGCACTTTACAGTCAGTATAGTAACACATGCTGCACTTTACAGTCAGTATAGTAACACATGCTGCTCTTTACAGTCAGTATAGTAACACACGCTGCACTTTACAGTCAGTATAGTAACGCACGCTGCACTTTACAGTCAGTATAGTAACACACGCTGCACTTTACAGTCAGTATAGTAACACATGCTGCTCTTTACAGTCAGTATAGTAACACACGCTGCACTTTACAGTCAGTATAGTAACACACGCTGCACTTTACAGTCAGTAAAGTAACGCACGCTGCTCTTTACAGTCAGTATAGTAACACACGCTGCACTTTACAGTCAGTATAGTAACACACGCTGCACTTTACAGTCAGTATAGTAACACACGCTGCTCTTTACAGTCAGTATAGTAACGCACGCTGCACTTTACAGTCAGTATAGTAACACACGCTGCACTTTACAGTCAGTATAGTAACACATCCTGCTCTTTACAGTCAGTATAGTAACACACGCTGCACTTTACAGTCAGTATAGTAACACACGCTGCTCTTTACAGTCAGTATAGTAACACATGCTGCTCTTTACAGTCAGTATAGTAACACACGCTGCACTTTACAGTCAGTATAGTAACACACGCGGCACTTTACAGTCAGTATAGTAACACATGCTGCACTTTACAGTCAGTATAGTAACACACGCTGCTCTTTACAGTCAGTATAGTAACACATGCTGCACTTTACAGTCAGTATAGTAACACACGCTGCACTTTACAGTCAGTATAGTAACACATGCTGCACTTTACAGTCAGTATAGTAACACACGCTGCTCTTTACAGTCAGTATAGTAACACATGCTGCTCTTTACAGTCAGTATAGTAACACATGCTGCTCTTTACAGTCAGTATAGTAACACACGCTGCTCTTTACAGTCAGTATAGTAACACACGCTGCACTTTACAGTCAGTATAGTAACACATGCGGCACTTTACAGTCAGTATAGTAACACATGCTGCTCTTTACAGTCAGTATAGTAACACATGCTGCTCTTTACAGTCAGTATAGTAACACACGCTGCTCTTTACAGTCAGTATAGTAACACATGCTGCACTTTACAGTCAGTATAGTAACACACGCTGCACTTTACAGTCAGTATAGTAACACACGCTGCACTTTACAGTCAGTATAGTAACACATGCTGCACTTTACAGTCAGTATAGTAACACACGCTGCACTTTACAGTCAGTATAGTAACACATCCTGCTCTTTACAGTCAGTATAGTAACACACGCTGCTCTTTACAGTCAGTATAGTAACACATGCTGCTCTTTACAGTCAGTATAGTAACACACGCTGCACTTTACAGTCAGTATAGTAACACACGCGGCACTTTACAGTCAGTATAGTAACACATGCTGCTCTTTACAGTCAGTATAGTAACACACGCGGCACTTTACAGTCAGTATAGTAACACATGCGGCACTTTACAGTCAGTATAGTAACACACGCTGCTCTTTACAGTCAGTATAGTAACACATGCTGCACATTACAGTCAGTATAGTAACACACGCTGCACTTTACAGTTAGTATAGTAACACATGCTGCACTTTACAGTCAGTATAGTAACACACGCTGCACTTTACAGTCAGTATAGTAACGCACGCTGCACTTTACAGTCAGTATAGTAACACACGCTGCTCTTTACAGTCAGTATAGTAACACATGCTGCACTTTACAGTCATTATAGTAACGCACGCTGCACTTTACAGTCAGTATAGTAACACATGCTGCACTTTACAGTCAGTATAGTAACACATGCTGCTCTTTACAGTCAGTATAGTAACGCATGCGGCACTTTACAGTCAGTATAGTAACACATGCTGCTCTTTACAGTCAGTATAGTAACGCATGCGGCACTTTACAGTCAGTATAGTAACGCATGCGGCACTTTACAGTCAGTATGGTAACACATGCGGCACTTTACAGTCAGTATAGTAACACATGCTGCACTTTACAGTCAGTATAGTAACGCACGCTGCACTTTACAGTCAGTATAGTAACACACGCTGCTCTTTACAGTCAGTATAGTAACACACGCTGCTCTTTACAGTCAGTATAGTAACGCACGCTGCACTTTACAGTCAGTATAGTAACGCACGCTGCTCTTTACAGTCAGTATAGTAACACACGCTGCACTTTACAGTCAGTATAGTAACACACGCTGCTCTTTACAGTCAGTATAGTAACACACGCTGCTCTTTACAGTCAGTATAGTAACGCACGCTGCTCTTTACAGTCAGTATAGTAACACACGCTGCACTTTACAGTCAGTATAGTAACGCATGCGGCACTTTACAGTCAGAATAGTAACACATGCGGCACTTTACAGTCAGTTTAGTAACACACGCTGCTCTTTACAGTCAGTATAGTAACACACGCTGCTCTTTACAGTCAGTATAGTAACGCACGCTGCTCTTTACAGTCAGTATAGTAACACACGCTGCACTTTACAGTCAGTATAGTAACGCATGCGGCACTTTACAGTCAGAATAGTAACACATGCGGCACTTTACAGTCAGTATAGTAACACACGCTGCACTTTACAGTCAGTATAGTAACACACGCTGTTCTTTACAGTCAGTATAGTAACACATGCGGCTCTTTACAGTCAGTATAGTAACACACGCTGCACTTTACAGTCAGTATAGTAACGCACGCTGCTCTTTACAGTCAGTATAGTAACACATGCGGCACTTTACAGTCAGTATAGTAACACATGCGGCACTTTACAGTCAGTATAGTAACACATGCGGCACTTTACAGTCAGTATAGTAACACATGCTGCACTTTACAGTCAGTATAGTAACACACGCTGCTCTTTACAGTCAGTATAGTAACACACGCTGCACTTTACAGTCAGTATAGTAACACACGCTGCTCCTTACAGTCAGTATAGTAACGCACGCTGCACTTTACAGTCAGTATAGTAACACACGCTGCTCTTTACAGTCAGTATAGTAACACACGCTGCTCTTTACAGTCAGTATAGTAACACACACTGCTCCTTACAGTCAGTATAGTAACGCACGCTGCACTTTACAGTCAGTATAGTAACACACGCTGCTCTTTACAGTCAGTATAGTAACACACGCTGCACTTTACAGTCAGTATAGTAACACATGCTGCACTTTACAGTCAGTATAGTAACACATGCGGCACTTTACAGTCAGTATAGTAACACATGCTGCACTTTACAGTCAGTATAGTAACACATGCGGCACTTTACAGTCAGTATAGTAACACATGCTGCACTTTACAGTCAGTATAGTAACACATGCTGCACTTTACAGTCAGTATAGTAACACATGCGGCACTTTACAGTCAGTATAGTAACACACGCTGCACTTTACAGTCAGTATAGTAACACATCCTGCTCTTTACAGTCAGTATAGTAACACACGCTGCTCTTTACAGTCAGTATAGTAACACATGCTGCTCTTTACAGTCAGTATAGTAACACACGCTGCACTTTACAGTCAGTATAGTAACACACGCGGCACTTTACAGTCAGTATAGTAACACATGCTGCTCTTTACAGTCAGTATAGTAACACACGCGGCACTTTACAGTCAGTATAGTAACACATGCGGCACTTTACAGTCAGTATAGTAACACACGCTGCTCTTTACAGTCAGTATAGTAACACATGCTGCACATTACAGTCAGTATAGTAACACACGCTGCACTTTACAGTTAGTATAGTAACACATGCTGCACTTTACAGTCAGTATAGTAACACACGCTGCACTTTACAGTCAGTATAGTAACGCACGCTGCACTTTACAGTCAGTATAGTAACACACGCTGCTCTTTACAGTCAGTATAGTAACACATGCTGCACTTTACAGTCATTATAGTAACGCACGCTGCACTTTACAGTCAGTATAGTAACACATGCTGCTCTTTACAGTCAGTATAGTAACGCATGCGGCACTTTACAGTCAGTATAGTAACACATGCTGCTCTTTACAGTCAGTATAGTAACGCATGCGGCACTTTACAGTCAGTATAGTAACGCATGCGGCACTTTACAGTCAGTATGGTAACACATGCGGCACTTTACAGTCAGTATAGTAACACATGCTGCACTTTACAGTCAGTATAGTAACGCACGCTGCACTTTACAGTCAGTATAGTAACACACGCTGCTCTTTACAGTCAGTATAGTAACACACGCTGCTCTTTACAGTCAGTATAGTAACGCACGCTGCACTTTACAGTCAGTATAGTAACGCACGCTGCTCTTTACAGTCAGTATAGTAACACACGCTGCACTTTACAGTCAGTATAGTAACACACGCTGCTCTTTACAGTCAGTATAGTAACACACGCTGCTCTTTACAGTCAGTATAGTAACGCACGCTGCTCTTTACAGTCAGTATAGTAACACACGCTGCACTTTACAGTCAGTATAGTAACGCATGCGGCACTTTACAGTCAGAATAGTAACACATGCGGCACTTTACAGTCAGTTTAGTAACACACGCTGCTCTTTACAGTCAGTATAGTAACACACGCTGCTCTTTACAGTCAGTATAGTAACGCACGCTGCTCTTTACAGTCAGTATAGTAACACACGCTGCACTTTACAGTCAGTATAGTAACGCATGCGGCACTTTACAGTCAGAATAGTAACACATGCGGCACTTTACAGTCAGTATAGTAACACACGCTGCACTTTACAGTCAGTATAGTAACACACGCTGTTCTTTACAGTCAGTATAGTAACACATGCGGCTCTTTACAGTCAGTATAGTAACACACGCTGCACTTTACAGTCAGTATAGTAACGCACGCTGCTCTTTACAGTCAGTATAGTAACACATGCGGCACTTTACAGTCAGTATAGTAACACATGCGGCACTTTACAGTCAGTATAGTAACACATGCGGCACTTTACAGTCAGTATAGTAACACATGCTGCACTTTACAGTCAGTATAGTAACACACGCTGCTCTTTACAGTCAGTATAGTAACACACGCTGCACTTTACAGTCAGTATAGTAACACACGCTGCTCCTTACAGTCAGTATAGTAACGCACGCTGCACTTTACAGTCAGTATAGTAACACACGCTGCTCTTTACAGTCAGTATAGTAACACACGCTGCTCTTTACAGTCAGTATAGTAACACACACTGCTCCTTACAGTCAGTATAGTAACGCACGCTGCACTTTACAGTCAGTATAGTAACACACGCTGCTCTTTACAGTCAGTATAGTAACACACGCTGCACTTTACAGTCAGTATAGTAACACATGCTGCACTTTACAGTCAGTATAGTAACACATGCGGCACTTTACAGTCAGTATAGTAACACATGCTGCACTTTACAGTCAGTATAGTAACACATGCGGCACTTTACAGTCAGTATAGTAACACATGCTGCACTTTACAGTCAGTATAGTAACACATGCTGCACTTTACAGTCAGTATAGTAACACATGCGGCACTTTACAGTCAGTATAGTAACACACGCTGCACTTTACAGTCAGTATAGTAACACATGCGGCACTTTACAGTCAGTATAGTAACACACGCTGCACTTTACAGTCAGTATATTAACGCACGCTGCACTTTACAGTCAGTATAGTAACACATGCGGCACTTTACAGTCAGTATAGTAACACACGCTGCTCTTTACAGTCAGTATAGTAACATATGCTGCTCTTTACAGTCAGTATAGTAACACACGCTGCACTTTACAGTCAGTATAGTAACACACGCTGCTCTTTACAGTCAGTATAGTAACACACGCTGCACTTTACAGTCAGTATAGTAACACACGCTGCTCTTTACAGTCAGTATAGTAACACACGCTGCTCTTTACAGTCAGTATAGTAACACACGCTGCACTTTACAGTCAGTATAGTAACACACGCTGCTCTTTACA
The DNA here is from genome assembly GCF_050947455.1 of Rhinoderma darwinii. Classification (NCBI taxonomy): domain Eukaryota; kingdom Metazoa; phylum Chordata; class Amphibia; order Anura; family Rhinodermatidae; genus Rhinoderma; species Rhinoderma darwinii. The sequence goes on along the minus strand of NW_027463273.1, from coordinate 12,662 downwards.
GTCAGTATAGTAACACACGCTGCACTTTACAGTCAGTATAGTAACACATGCTGCACTTTACAGTCAGTATAGTAACACACGCTGCACTTTACAGTCAGTATAGTAACGCACGCTGCACTTTACAGTCAGTATAGTAACGCACGCTGCTCTTTACAGTCAGTATAGTAACACACGCTGCACTTTACAGTCAGTATAGTAACGCATGCGGCACTTTACAGTCAGAATAGTAACACATGCTGCTCTTTACAGTCAGTATAGTAACACATGCAGCACTTTACAGTCAGTATAGTAACGCACGCTGCACTTTACAGTCAGTATAGTAACACACGCTGCACTTTACAGTCAGTATAGTAACGCATGCGGCACTTTACAGTCAGAATAGTAACACATGCTGCTCTTTACAGTCAGTATAGTAACACATGCTGCACTTTACAGTCAGTATAGTAACACATGCTGCACTTTACAGTCAGTATAGTAACACACGCTGCACTTTATAGTCAGTATAGTAACGCACGCTACACTTTACAGTCAGTATAGTAACACACGCTGCACTTTACAGTCAGTATAGTAACACACGCTGCACTTTACAGTCAGTATAGTAACACACGCTGCACTTTACAGTCAGTATAGTAACACACGCTGCACTTTACAGTCAGTATAGTAACACACGCTGCACTTTACAGTCAGTATAGTAACACACGCTGCTCTTTACAGTCAGTATAGTAACACACGCTGCACTTTACAGTCAGTATAGTAACGCACGCTGCACTTTACAGTCAGTATAGTAACACATGCGGCACTTTACAGTCAGTATAGTAACACACGCTGCACTTTACAGTCAGTATAGTAACACATGCGGCACTTTACAGTCAGTATAGTAACACACACTGCACTTTACAGTCAGTATAGTAACACACGCTGCACTTTACAGTCAGTATAGTAACACACGCTGCACTTTACAGTCAGTATAGTAACACACGCTGCACTTTACAGTCAGTATAGTAACACATGCGGCACTTTACAGTCAGTATAGTAACACATGCGGCACTTTACAGTCAGTATAGTAACACACGCTGCACTTTACAGTCAGTATAGTAACACACGCTGCTCTTTACAGTCAGTATAGTAACACACGCTGTTCTTTACAGTCAGTATAGTAACACATGCGGCTCTTTACAGTCAGTATAGTAACACACGCTGCACTTTACAGTCAGTATAGTAACGCACGCTGCTCTTTACAGTCAGTATAGTAACACATGCGGCACTTTACAGTCAGTATAGTAACACATGCGGCACTTTACAGTCAGTATAGTAACACATGCGGCACTTTACAGTCAGTATAGTAACACATGCTGCACTTTACAGTCAGTATAGTAACACACGCTGCTCTTTACAGTCAGTATAGTAACACACGCTGCACTTTACAGTCAGTATAGTAACACACGCTGCTCCTTACAGTCAGTATAGTAACGCACGCTGCACTTTACAGTCAGTATAGTAACACACGCTGCTCTTTACAGTCAGTATAGTAACACACGCTGCTCTTTACAGTCAGTATAGTAACACACACTGCTCCTTACAGTCAGTATAGTAACGCACGCTGCACTTTACAGTCAGTATAGTAACACACGCTGCTCTTTACAGTCAGTATAGTAACACACGCTGCACTTTACAGTCAGTATAGTAACACATGCTGCACTTTACAGTCAGTATAGTAACACATGCGGCACTTTACAGTCAGTATAGTAACACATGCTGCACTTTACAGTCAGTATAGTAACACATGCGGCACTTTACAGTCAGTATAGTAACACATGCTGCACTTTACAGTCAGTATAGTAACACATGCTGCACTTTACAGTCAGTATAGTAACACATGCGGCACTTTACAGTCAGTATAGTAACACACGCTGCACTTTACAGTCAGTATAGTAACACATGCGGCACTTTACAGTCAGTATAGTAACACACGCTGCACTTTACAGTCAGTATATTAACGCACGCTGCACTTTACAGTCAGTATAGTAACACATGCGGCACTTTACAGTCAGTATAGTAACACACGCTGCTCTTTACAGTCAGTATAGTAACATATGCTGCTCTTTACAGTCAGTATAGTAACACACGCTGCACTTTACAGTCAGTATAGTAACACACGCTGCTCTTTACAGTCAGTATAGTAACACACGCTGCACTTTACAGTCAGTATAGTAACACACGCTGCTCTTTACAGTCAGTATAGTAACACACGCTGCTCTTTACAGTCAGTATAGTAACACACGCTGCACTTTACAGTCAGTATAGTAACACACGCTGCTCTTTACAGTCAGTATAGTAACACACGCTGCACTTTACAGTCAGTATAGTAACACATGCTGCACTTTACAGTCAGTATAGTAACACACGCTGCACTTTACAGTCAGTATAGTAACGCACGCTGCACTTTACAGTCAGTATAGTAACGCACGCTGCTCTTTACAGTCAGTATAGTAACACACGCTGCACTTTACAGTCAGTATAGTAACGCATGCGGCACTTTACAGTCAGAATAGTAACACATGCTGCTCTTTACAGTCAGTATAGTAACACATGCAGCACTTTACAGTCAGTATAGTAACGCACGCTGCACTTTACAGTCAGTATAGTAACACACGCTGCACTTTACAGTCAGTATAGTAACGCATGCGGCACTTTACAGTCAGAATAGTAACACATGCTGCTCTTTACAGTCAGTATAGTAACACATGCTGCACTTTACAGTCAGTATAGTAACACATGCTGCACTTTACAGTCAGTATAGTAACACACGCTGCACTTTATAGTCAGTATAGTAACGCACGCTACACTTTACAGTCAGTATAGTAACACACGCTGCACTTTACAGTCAGTATAGTAACACACGCTGCACTTTACAGTCAGTATAGTAACACACGCTGCACTTTACAGTCAGTATAGTAACACACGCTGCACTTTACAGTCAGTATAGTAACACACGCTGCACTTTACAGTCAGTATAGTAACACACGCTGCTCTTTACAGTCAGTATAGTAACACACGCTGCACTTTACAGTCAGTATAGTAACGCACGCTGCACTTTACAGTCAGTATAGTAACACATGCGGCACTTTACAGTCAGTATAGTAACACACGCTGCACTTTACAGTCAGTATAGTAACACATGCGGCACTTTACAGTCAGTATAGTAACACACACTGCACTTTACAGTCAGTATAGTAACACACGCTGCACTTTACAGTCAGTATAGTAACACACGCTGCACTTTACAGTCAGTATAGTAACACACGCTGCACTTTACAGTCAGTATAGTAACACATGCGGCACTTTACAGTCAGTATAGTAACACATGCGGCACTTTACAGTCAGTATAGTAACACACGCTGCACTTTACAGTCAGTATAGTAACACACGCTGCTCTTTACAGTCAGTATAGTAACACACGCTGCTCTTTACAGTCAGTATAGTAACGCATGCTGCACTTTACAGTCAGTATAGTAACACACGCTGCTCTTTACAGTCAGTATAGTAACACACGCTGCTCTTTACAGTCAGTATAGTAACGCACGCTGCACTTTACAGTCAGTATAGTAACACACGCTGCTCTTTACAGTCAGTATAGTAACACATGCTGCACTTTACAGTCAGTATAGTAACACACGCTGCTCTTTACAGTCAGTATAGTAACACATGCGGCACTTTACAGTCAGTATAGTAACGCATGCTGCACTTTACAGTCAGTATAGTAACACACGCTGCTCTTTACAGTCAGTATAGTAACACACGCTGCTCTTTACAGTCAGTATAGTAACGCACGCTGCACTTTACAGTCAGTATAGTAACACACGCTGCTCTTTACAGTCAGTATAGTAACACATGCGGCACTTTACAGTCAGTATAGTAACATACGCTGCACTTTACAGTCATTATAGTAACGCACGCTGCACTTTACAGTCAGTATAGTAACACACGCTGCACTTTACAGTCAGTATAGTAACACACGCTGCACTTTACAGTCAGTATAGTAACACACGCTACACTTTACAGTCAGTATAGTAACACATGCGGCACTTTACAGTCAGTATAGTAACACACGCTGCTCTTTACAGTCAGTATAGTAACACACGCTGCTCTTTACAGTCAGTATAGTAACACATGCTGCACTTTACAGTCAGTATAGTAACACATGCTGCTCTTTACAGTCAGTATAGTAACCCACGCTGCACTTTACAGTCAGTATAGTAAACACACGCTGCACTTTACAGTCAGTATAGTAACGCACGCTGCACTTTACAGTCAGTATAGTAACACACGCTGCTCTTTACAGTCAGTATAGTAACGCATGCTGCACTTTACAGTCAGTATAGTAACACACGCTGCACTTTACAGTCAGTATAGTAACACTCGCTGCACTTTACAGTCAGTATAGTAACGCACGCTGCTCTTTACAGTCAGTATAGTAACACACGCTGCACTTTACAGTCAGTATAGTAACACACGCTGCACTTTACAGTCAGTATAGTAACACACGCTGCTCTTTACAGTCAGTATAGTAAAACATGCGGCACTTTACAGTCAGTATAGTAACACATGCTGCACTTTACAATCAGTATAGTAACACATGCTGCACTTTACAGTCAGTATAGTAACACATGCGGCACTTTACAGTCAGTATAGTAACACACGCTGCTCTTTACAGTCAGTATAGTAACACATGCTGCACTTTACAATCAGTATAGTAACACATGCGGCACTTTACAGTCAGTATAGTAACGCACGCTGCACTTTACAGTCAGTATAGTAACGCACGCTGCACTTTACAGTCAGTATAGTAACACATGCGGCACTTTACAGTCAGTATAGTAACACATGCGGCACTTTACAGTCAGTATAGTAACACATGCTGCACTTTACAGTCAGTATAGTAACACATGCGGCACTTTACAGTCAGTATAGTAACACACGCTGCTCTTTACAGTCAGTATAGTAACACACGCTGCTCTTTACAGTCAGTATAGTAACGCACGCTGCACTTTACAGTCAGTATAGTAACACACGCTGCACTTTACAGTCAGTATAGTAACACACGCTGCACTTTACAGTCAGTATAGTAACACACGCTGCACTTTACAGTCAGTATAGTAACACATGCTGCACTTTACAGTCAGTATAGTAACACATGCTGCTCTTTACAGTCAGTATAGTAACACACGCTGCTCTTTACAGTCAGTATAGTAACACATGCTGCTCTTTACAGTCAGTATAGTAACGCACGCTGCACTTTACAGTCAGTATAGTAACACACGCTGCACTTTACAGTCAGTATAGTAACACACGCTGCACTTTACAGTCAGTATAGTAACACATGCTGCTCTTTACAGACAATATAGTAACACACGCTGCACTTTACAGTCAGTATAGTAACACACGCTGCTCTTTACAGTCAGTATAGTAACGCACGCTGCACTTTACAGTCAGTATAGTAACGCACGCTGCACTTTACAGTCAGTATAGTAACACACGCTGCACTTTACAGTCAGTATAGTAACACACGCTGCTCTTTACAGTCAGTATAGTAACACACGCTGCACTTTATAGTCAGTATAGTAACACATGCGGCACTTTACAGTCAGTATAGTAACACATGCTGCTCTTTACAGTCAGTATAGTAACACACGCTGCACTTTACAGTCAGTATAGTAACACATGCTGCTCTTTACAGTCAGTATAGTAACACACGCTGCACTTTACAGTCAGTATAGTAACACACGCGGCACTTTACAGTCAGTATAGTAACACATGCTGCTCTTTACAGTCAGTATAGTAACACATGCTGCTCTTTACAGTCAGTATAGTAACACACGCTGCACTTTACAGTCAGTATAGTAACGCACGCTGCACTTTACAGTCAGTATAGTAACGCATGCGGCACTTTACAGTCAGTATAGTAACACATGCTGCACTTTACAGTCAGTATAGTAACGCACGCTGCACTTTACAGTCAGTATAGTAACACACGCTGCTCTTTACAGTCAGTATAGTAACACACGCTGCTCTTTACAGTCAGTATAGTAACGCACGCTGCACTTTACAGTCAGTATAGTAACGCACGCTGCTCTTTACAGTCAGTATAGTAACACACGCTGCTCTTTACAGTCAGTATAGTAACACACGCTGCACTTTACAGTCAGTATAGTAACGCATGCGGCACTTTACAGTCAGAATAGTAACGCACGCTGCACTTTACAGTCAGTATAGTAACGCACGCTGCTCTTTACAGTCAGTATAGTAACACACGCTGCTCTTTACAGTCAGTATAGTAACACATGCTGCACTTTACAGTCAGTATAGTAACGCACGCTGCACTTTACAGTCAGTATAGTAACGCATGCGGCACTTTACAGTCAGAATAGTAACACATGCGGCACTTTACAGTCAGTATAGTAACACATGCTGCACTTTACAGTCAGTATAGTAACGCATGCTGCTCTTTACAGTCAGTATAGTAACACATGCTGCACTTTACAGTCAGTATAGTAACACACGCTGCTCTTTACAGTCAGTATAGTAACACACGCTGCACTTTACAGTCAGTATAGTAACACACGCTGCTCTTTACAGTCAGTATAGTAACGCACGCTGCACTTTACAGTCAGTATAGTAACACACGCTGCTCTTTACAGTCAGTATAGTAACACACGCTGCTCTTTACAGTCAGTATAGTAACACATGCTGCTCTTTACATCAGTATAGTAACGCACGCTGCACTTTACAGTCAGAATAGTAACACATGCTGCACTTTACAGTCAGTATAGTAACACATGCTGCACTTTACAGTCAGTATAGTAACACATTCTGCACTTTACAGTCAGTATAGTAACACATGCGGCACTTTACAGTCAGTATAGTAACACATGCTGCACTTTACAGTCAGTATAGTAACACATGCTGCACTTTACAGTCAGTATAGTAACACATGCGGCACTTTACAGTCAGTATAGTAACACATGCGGCACTTTACAGTCAGTATAGTAACACACGCTGCACTTTACAGTCAGTATAGTAACACATGCGGCACTTTACAGTCAGTATAGTAACACACGCTGCACTTTACAGTCAGTATAGTAACACATGCGGCACTTTACAGTCAGTATAGTAACACACGCTGCTCTTTACAGTCAGTATAGTAACACACACTGCACTTTACAGTCAGTATAGTAACACACGCTGCTCTTTACAGTCAGTATAGTAACATATGCTGCTCTTTACAGTCAGTATAGTAACACACGCTGCACTTTACAGTCAGTATAGTAACACACGCTGCTCTTTACAGTCAGTATAGTAACACACGCTGCACTTTACAGTCAGTATAGTAACACACGCTGCTCTTTACAGTCAGTATAGTAACGCACGCTGCACTTTACAGTCAGTATAGTAACACATGCGGCACTTTACAGTCAGTATAGTAACACACGCTGCTCTTTACAGTCAGTATAGTAACATATGCTGCTCTTTACAGTCAGTATAGTAACACACGCTGCACTTTACAGTCAGTATAGTAACACACGCTGCTCTTTACAGTCAGTATAGTAACACACGCTGCACTTTACAGTCAGTATAGTAACACACGCTGCTCTTTACAGTCAGTATAGTAACGCACGCTGCACTTTACAGTCAGTATAGTAACGCACGCTGCACTTTACAGTCAGTATAGTAACACACGCTGCACTTTACAGTCAGTATAGTAACGCATGCGGCACTTTACAGTCAGAATAGTAACACATGCTGCTCTTTACAGTCAGTATAGTAACACATGCTGCACTTTACAGTCAGTATAGTAACACATGCTGCACTTTACAGTCAGTATAGTAACACACGCTGCACTTTACAGTCAGTATAGTAACGCACGCTACACTTTACAGTCAGTATAGTAACGCATGCTGCACTTTACAGTCAGTATAGTAACGCACGCTGCACTTTACAGTCAGTATAGTAACACACGCTGCACTTTACAGTCAGTATAGTAACACATGCGGCACTTTACAGTCAGTATAGTAACACATGCTGCTCTTTACAGTCAGTATAGTAACACATGCTGCACTTTACAGTCAGTATAGTAACACACGCTGCACTTTACAGTCAGTATAGTAACACACGCTGCACTTTACAGTCAGTATAGTAACACACGCTGCACTTTACAGTCAGTATAGTAACACACGCTGCACTTTACAGTCAGTATAGTAACACACGCTGCACTTTACAGTCAGTATAGTAACGCACGCTGCACTTTACAGTCAGTATAGTAACACATGCGGCACTTTACAGTCAGTATGGTAACACACGCTGCACTTTACAGTCAGTATAGTAACACATGCGGCACTTTACAGTCAGTATAGTAACACACACTGCACTTTACAGTCAGTATAGTAACACACGCTGCACTTTACAGTCAGTATAGTAACACACGCTGCACTTTACAGTCAGTATAGTAACACATGCGGCACTTTACAGTCAGTATAGTAACACATGCGGCACTTTACAGTCAGTATAGTAACACACGCTGCACTTTACAGTCAGTATAGTAACACACGCTGCTCTTTACAGTCAGTATAGTAACACACGCTGCTCTTTACAGTCAGTATAGTAACGCATGCTGCACTTTACAGTCAGTATAGTAACACACGCTGCTCTTTACAGTCAGTATAGTAACACATGCGGCACTTTACAGTCAGTATAGTAACACATGCTGCACTTTACAGTCAGTATAGTAACACATGCTGCACTTTACAGTCAGTATAGTAACACACGCTGCACTTTACAGTCAGTATAGTAACACATGCTGCTCTTTACAGTCAGTATAGTAACACACGCTGCTCTTTACAGTCAGTATAGTAACACATGCTACTCTTTACAGTCAGTATAGTAACGCACGCTGCACTTTACAGTCAGTATAGTAACACACGCTGCTCTTTACAGTCAGTATAGTAACACATGCTGCACTTTACAGTCAGTATAGTAACACACGCTGCTCTTTACAGTCAGTATAGTAACACATGCGGCACTTTACAGTCAGTATAGTAACGCATGCTGCACTTTACAGTCAGTATAGTAACACACGCTGCTCTTTACAGTCAGTATAGTAACACACGCTGCTCTTTACAGTCAGTATAGTAACGCACGCTGCACTTTACAGTCAGTATAGTAACACACGCTGCTCTTTACAGTCAGTATAGTAACACATGCGGCACTTTACAGTCAGTATAGTAACATACGCTGCACTTTACAGTCATTATAGTAACGCACGCTGCACTTTACAGTCAGTATAGTAACACACGCTGCACTTTACAGTCAGTATAGTAACACACGCTGCACTTTACAGTCAGTATAGTAACACACGCTGCACTTTACAGTCAGTATAGTAACACATGCGGCACTTTACAGTCAGTATAGTAACACACGCTGCTCTTTACAGTCAGTATAGTAACACACGCTGCTCTTTACAGTCAGTATAGTAACACATGCTGCACTTTACAGTCAGTATAGTAACACATGCTGCTCTTTACAGTCAGTATAGTAACCCACGCTGCACTTTACAGTCAGTATAGTAACACACGCTGCACTTTACAGTCAGTATAGTAACGCACGCTGCACTTTACAGTCAGTATAGTAACACACGCTGCTCTTTACAGTCAGTATAGTAACGCATGCTGCACTTTACAGTCAGTATAGTAACACACGCTGCACTTTACAGTCAGTATAGTAACACTCGCTGCACTTTACAGTCAGTATAGTAACGCACGCTGCTCTTTACAGTCAGTATAGTAACACACGCTGCACTTTACAGTCAGTATAGTAACACACGCTGCACTTTACAGTCAGTATAGTAACACACGCTGCTCTTTACAGTCAGTATAGTAAAACATGCGGCACTTTACAGTCAGTATAGTAACACATGCTGCACTTTACAATCAGTATAGTAACACATGCTGCACTTTACAGTCAGTATAGTAACACATGCGGCACTTTACAGTCAGTATAGTAACACACGCTGCTCTTTACAGTCAGTATAGTAACACATGCTGCACTTTACAATCAGTATAGTAACACATGCGGCACTTTACAGTCAGTATAGTAACGCACGCTGCACTTTACAGTCAGTATAGTAACGCACGCTGCACTTTACAGTCAGTATAGTAACACATGCGGCACTTTACAGTCAGTATAGTAACACATGCGGCACTTTACAGTCAGTATAGTAACACATGCTGCACTTTACAGTCAGTATAGTAACACATGCGGCACTTTACAGTCAGTATAGTAACGCACGCTGCACTTTACAGTCAGTATAGTAACGCACGCTGCACTTTACAGTCAGTATAGTAACACACGCTGCTCTTTACAGTCAGTATAGTAACGCACGCTGCACTTTACAGTCAGTATAGTAACACATCCTGCTCTTTACAGTCAGTATAGTAACACACGCTGCACTTTACAGTCAGTATAGTAACACACGCTGCTCTTTACAGTCAGTATAGTAACACACGCTGCACTTTATAGTCAGTATAGTAACACATGCGGCACTTTACAGTCAGTATAGTAACACATGCTGCTCTTTACAGTCAGTATAGTAACACACGCTGCACTTTACAGTCAGTATAGTAACACATGCTGCTCTTTACAGTCAGTATAGTAACACACGCTGCACTTTACAGTCAGTATAGTAACACACGCGGCACTTTACAGTCAGTATAGTAACACATGCTGCTCTTTACAGTCAGTATAGTAACACATGCTGCTCTTTACAGTCAGTATAGTAACACACGCTGCACTTTACAGTCAGTATAGTAACGCACGCTGCACTTTACAGTCAGTATAGTAACGCATGCGGCACTTTACAGTCAGTATAGTAACACATGCTGCACTTTACAGTCAGTATAGTAACGCACGCTGCACTTTACAGTCAGTATAGTAACACACGCTGCTCTTTACAGTCAGTATAGTAACACACGCTGCTCTTTACAGTCAGTATAGTAACGCACGCTGCACTTTACAGTCAGTATAGTAACGCACGCTGCTCTTTACAGTCAGTATAGTAACACACGCTGCTCTTTACAGTCAGTATAGTAACACACGCTGCACTTTACAGTCAGTATAGTAACGCATGCGGCACTTTACAGTCAGAATAGTAACGCACGCTGCACTTTACAGTCAGTATAGTAACGCACGCTGCTCTTTACAGTCAGTATAGTAACACACGCTGCTCTTTACAGTCAGTATAGTAACACATGCTGCACTTTACAGTCAGTATAGTAACGCACGCTGCACTTTACAGTCAGTATAGTAACGCATGCGGCACTTTACAGTCAGAATAGTAACACATGCGGCACTTTACAGTCAGTATAGTAACACATGCTGCACTTTACAGTCAGTATAGTAACACATGCGGCACTTTACAGTCAGTATAGTAACACATGCGGCACTTTACAGTCAGTATAGTACACACGCTGCACTTTACAGTCAGTATAGTAACACACGCTGCTCTTTACAGTCAGTATAGTAACACACGCTGTTCTTTACAGTCAGTATAGTAACACATGCGGCTCTTTACAGTCAGTATAGTAACACACGCTGCACTTTACAGTCAGTATAGTAACGCACGCTGCTCTTTACAGTCAGTATAGTAACACACGCTGCACTTTACAGTCAGTATAGTAACACACGCTGCACTTTACAGTCAGTATAGTAACACATGCGGCACTTTACAGTCAGTATAGTAACACATGCGGCACTTTACAGTCAGTATAGTAACACACGCTGCACTTTACAGTCAGTATAGTAACACACGCTGCTCTTTACAGTCAGTATAGTAACACACGCTGCTCTTTACAGTCAGTATAGTAACGCATGCTGCACTTTACAGTCAGTATAGTAACACACGCTGCTCTTTACAGTCAGTATAGTAACACACGCTGCTCTTTACAGTCAGTATAGTAACGCACGCTGCACTTTACAGTCAGTATAGTAACACACGCTGCTCTTTACAGTCAGTATAGTAACACATGCTGCACTTTACAGTCAGTATAGTAACACACGCTGCTCTTTACAGTCAGTATAGTAACACATGCGGCACTTTACAGTCAGTATAGTAACGCATGCTGCACTTTACAGTCAGTATAGTAACACACGCTGCTCTTTACAGTCAGTATAGTAACACACGCTGCTCTTTACAGTCAGTATAGTAACGCACGCTGCACTTTACAGTCAGTATAGTAACACACGCTGCTCTTTACAGTCAGTATAGTAACACATGCGGCACTTTACAGTCAGTATAGTAACATACGCTGCACTTTACAGTCATTATAGTAACGCACGCTGCACTTTACAGTCAGTATAGTAACACACGCTGCACTTTACAGTCAGTATAGTAACACACGCTGCACTTTACAGTCAGTATAGTAACACACGCTACACTTTACAGTCAGTATAGTAACACATGCGGCACTTTACAGTCAGTATAGTAACACACGCTGCTCTTTACAGTCAGTATAGTAACACACGCTGCTCTTTACAGTCAGTATAGTAACACATGCTGCACTTTACAGTCAGTATAGTAACACATGCTGCTCTTTACAGTCAGTATAGTAACC